>NC_132791.1:185833684-186133980 GCF_048418805.1 Vulpes vulpes | reverse complement strand
CGGTAAGAGTTTCAGTCTTACATTTTATATTTTTAAGATTTGAGAAAGACAGTGGGGGGGGGGGGGCAAAAGGAGAAGAACAGATCACCACTGAGTGCAGAGTCTGATGTGGGGCTCAATCTCAGGACCCTGAGACGGTGACCTGAGCTGAAATCCGAGTCGGTGGCTTAAAGCACTGAGCCTATCCAGGTGCCCCTATATTTTGTTTTTGAACATATGACTCATTTTGAATCGATTTTTATATAGAGTGTGTCGTTTAGGTCAAGGTTCATTTTTTTTCTTTTTTTCTGCTTTTCAACGTCCACATGCTCCAGCATCATTTGTTGAAACGACTATCCTCTCCTCATTGAATTACTTTGTTGTTTTGTCAAAAATCACTTGAGCAGGTTTATGTGAGTTTATATCTGGGTTCCTTAATTCCAGTGGCCTATATGTTTTTGTCTAGTACTTCTACTGTCTTGATTACTATAGACCTCCAATCGGCCTTAGCACCGGGCAGAGTGATCCTGCTATTTCGCGGTAGTGTGTTCTATACATGTCATTCGGATCCTACCGGTTAATTGCATTGTTCAGACTTTATATTAATTTTATGTCTAGTATTTTTATCAGTTCTTGAAAGGTCTATTCTATCATTATCTTTTTGGATTTGTGTATTCAGATCACTTACATTTAAGGTATTATTGATAGTTTAGCACTGGTATCTGCCACTTATTATTGTTATGTTTGTTTCCTCAGGTTCTCTTTCCTCTTTTTTCTGTCTTCTGATGTGTTACTAGATCATTGTACATTTAGGGCTCCATCTTGACTTATTTATAGTACTTATGAATGTGTAAATAGGGGGTTTTCTGGGTATTACAATATACACATATAACCCTGGAATCTATTAACATCAACACTTTACCTCTTAATAGAAATATCTCTTTAAGATCTTTTACTTTTCCCAATTTCAAGTACCTTTGTCTTGAATATTGCTTTACAATTTCTGCTTCAATCATCAAATATGATTTATAAAACCCATAAAGAAAAGTATAGTCTATGTTACATACTCAAATCTCTGCTCTTCCACTGTTTCTTCACGCTACTGAATACTTTATGATTCTTTTTCTAATAACATCCTTTCTGTCTAAAGAAGTTTTGTTAATCAACCTTTAACGGTGGATCTGTTAGCAATAAATTCTCTTCATTTTTCCCAGCTGAGAATTTATGCTTCACTCATTCTTGAAGTTCAGTTTTGCCAAAAAAACAATTGTGGTTGACAGTTCTTGCTTTTCACAACCTGAAAAAATATTGTGACAGTTCCTTCCGGACTCTAAGGTTTCATATGAGAAATCCACAGACATTTGAAGTGGTGTTTCCTATAGGGAATACACTGTTTTCCTTTGGCGGCTTTTATGCTTTTTTTCATCGCCTTTAGTTTTCAAAATGTTAATTATTCTGTGTTGATGTAGGGTTCTTTGTGTTTATCCTATTGCAATTTTCTTAGCTTCTTGAACTTGTATGTTTATTTCTTCACCAAACTTGAGAAGCTGTCAGCCATTATTTCTCCAAATATTTCACCCCTCCTCTCTTTTTGATACTCAAATAATAATACAAATTTTGGATTTTATGTTTTTGTACCACAGGACCCTGAAGCTTTGTTCAATTTGTTTCAATATGCTTTCTATTGTTTCAGATTGGATAAATTGATCTACCCTCAAGTTCATTGATACTTTCCTATGTCATCTCTGATCTATTATTAAGCCCATTCAGTAGATTTTTTGGTAATTCTGTCATTATATTTTTCATTTCCGTAACTGTCCTTTTTTTACATAAATTTTATTTATTTGCTATTGTTTCTATCTGTCCATTTGTTTCTTTTTCCTTTTATTATATATATATATATATATATATATTTTTTTTTTTTTTTTTTTTACTGAAGTCTGATTTGCCAACATATGGTATAATATCCAGTGCCCATCACCCAGTCACCCCATCCGTCTGCCCACCTCCCCTTCCACTACCCTTTGTTTCCCAGAGTTAGGAGTCTCTCATGGTTTGTCTCCCTCCCTAATTTTCCCCACTCATTTCCCTTCCTTTCCCCTATAATCTCTTTCCCTATTTTTTATATTCCCCTTATGAGTGAAACCATATGATGATTGTCCTTCTCTGATTGACTTTGATTTTGATGGATTCTTGTCTCACATTTAGATCTTTCATTCATTTTGAGTTTATCTTTGTGTATGGTGTAAGAGAATGGTCTAATTTCATTCTTCTGCATGTGGATGTCCAATTTTCCCAGCACCATTTATTGAAGAGACTGTCCTTTTTCCAGTGGATAGTCTTTCCTGCTTTGTCAAATATTAGTTGACCACAGAGTTGAGGGCACATTTCTGGATTCTTTATTCTGTTCCATTGATCTATGTGTCTGTTTTTGTGCCAGTACCACACTGTCTTGATGACCACAGCTTTGTGGTACAACCTGAAATCCGGCGTTGTGATGCCCCCGGCTCTGGTTTTCTTTTTCAATATTCCCCTGGTTATTCAGGGTCTTTTCTGATTTCACACAAATCTTAAGATTATTTGTCCCAACTCTGTGAAAAAAGTCCATGGTATTTTGATAGGGATTGCATTGAATGTGTACATTGCCCTGGGTAGCATCGACATTTTCACAATATTAATTCTTCTAATCCAAGAGCATGGAATGTTTTTCCATCTTTTTGTGTGTTCCTCAATTTCTTTCAGAAGTGTTCTATAATTTTTAGGGTATAGATCCTTTACCTCTTTGGTTAGGTTTATTCCTAGGTATCTTATGCTTTTGGGGTGCAATTATAAATGGGATTGACTCCTTAATTTCTCCTTCTTCAGTCTCATTGTTAATGTATAGAAATGCCACTGACTTCTGGGCATTGATTTTGTATCCTGCCACACTGGGTGCATGGATGTATGAGTTCTAGCAATCTTGGGGTGGAATCTTTTGGGTTTTCTACATACAGTATCATATCATCTATGAAGAGGGAGAGTTTGACTTCTTTGCCAATTTGAAAGCCTTTTATTTATTTTTGTTGTCTGATTGCTGAGGCTAGGACTTCTAGTACTATGTTGAATAGCAGTGGTGAGAGAAAACCTGAATAGGCCAATAACCAGGGAGGAATTTGAAAAGGTCATCATAAACCTCCAAGACACAAAAGTCCAGGGTCAGATGGCCTCTCAGGGGAACTCTATCAAACGTTTAAAGAAGAAATAATACCTATTTCTAATAAAGTTGTTCTAGGGCAGCCCAGGTGGCTCAGCGGTTTAGCGCCACCTTTCACCCAGGGTGTGATCCTGGAGACCTGGGATCGAGTCCCATGTCAGGCTCCCTACATGGAGCCTGCTTCTTCCTCTGCCTGTGTCTCTGCCTCTCTCTCTCTGTGTCTTTGTCTCTCATGAATAAATAAATAAAATCTTAAAAAGTAAAGTTGTTCTAAAGGATAAAAAGGGACAGAATACTTCCGAACTTGTTTTATGAGGCCAGCATCACCTTGATTCCAAAACCAGACAAAGACCCCAGCAAAAAGAATTATAGGCCAATATCCTAGATGTCCATTTGTTTCAAGAAAATTGGTACTTGATTATTATAACATTTTTATGGAGGAAGCTTTAAAATCCTTGTCACAGACAGAATTCCAACATTGGATTCATTTGGGAATTAGCATCACTTTACTATCTCCTTTAAGTGTTTTTCTTGTCTCTTTGTCTGATGATAATTTTCTCTTGTATTCTCAATATTCTATCTATTATGCTTAGTGATTCACCATCCTATATGAATCTTGTATTTTGGCAGGCATTCATCTGATTTAGGTTTAGCACACAAGTGTTGGCCTTCATTTGTCGACTCTGATTTCAATGGTACTCTAATTTCCAAAGCCTTTGTGGTGTTATTTTGATATCCTTGGTTTATTAATTAGCAGCAGGGCTCTACAGCTCCCTTCTAGTGCTGTCTGTGATCATGGATTCCTTAGGCCGGTGCACCCTTCCCTCCTCCCTCTAGCTGCCTGCTTGTCTTTAGAGAGATAAGGAGTCTAGACCCTCTAAATCAAAGAGGATGCTGCTGCTGGTATCTTCTTCCCGGCTCTGACCAAACAGTGTAGCACCTCTGGATGGTGTGAGGTTTTCTCACAGCACTTGCTGTGGATCCCTCCATTGGTTGTACCCTGCTCCTGATGTCTCTGGATGGGGTTGAGGGGTTAGGATAATGGAAGAAAAGGCCATTTCAGGATTTTGTGAACAAAGAGACTCCCAAGTGGAATTTTCTATTGTGATTCAGTCTCTTCTGCAGATTCCAGCCTTCTCTCTCAGTATTTCTCAGTGATAAAGGAGATTCTCAGGCCCAGCAGAGTAGCAGAGTAGCTTCCCTGGACACTTGCACCAGGAAAGAACTCCTGATAGATCACCTTTACTGGTGGTGTTGCTGTTAACTCACCTGACATTGCCACAGGTACTCCATTAGATCCAGGGGCAGAATGAACCCTCCTGAACTAAGTTCAACAGCTAGCCTGTTGTCAGGAAGTGCCAGGGCTCAGAAGCCTTCTGTTGAGTGGGGGCTACACTTTAAATACCCTCACGCCAGCTTGTTTTTCCAGTTCTGAGGTCCCAAACCAGCTCACCTTCTTCTCATTATGTTTTCAGAGTTCTCCTTTTGTTGTTTTCTATGGTTTTTCCAAGGTTTATGTTGTGCTTAGCAAAGAGCAGGGAGGCAGTATGGGTATAGATCATCTTGTCTGAATGTGAAGTTCCTAAAGTATTCATTTTCATTTTTAAGATAAATATAGATATTATTTCCCTCCACTTACCAGTAAAAAAACAAAACAAAACAAAAACTAAGGTACAAAAACATGTACTATTTGTTCAAGGTCATCAAGTGACCAAATGGCAGTAGAGATACTCAGCTTGACCTGTCAGTACTTAAGGACAGATTCTTTCCACTTCTTCTCTTTCTTTGCGCATGAAAATAGTGTAATAAGTACAAAAATAAAAACAAAACCAAGTTCTGAGAAACTATCCATTACCTAATATAATTTATCTGTGAAGGTTAAAGAACAACTGGTATAATTAAATGTGTTCATTAAATCGTCCGTGGCAAACGGAGAAGCAAAGAAGATAAGTATAAAACAAACACTTTCTGGGAAAAGCCAGGCAAAGGCAATGAGGACAACTGTACTGTACAGAGGATATTCTTATTAAAGAAAAGCAGCAATTTTAAAGGGCAGGTGTTGTCTTGACAAAATAACTGGCTCAGTTCTCTTGCTGGCTCCTTGGCCTCCCTGTCCAAACCTGATATCAGAAGGACTAGCACCAAAAATCAGGGGCTCATTTGGCCTGGGAGCTTTCCAAAGAAAAAGGACAGCAGAGTTGATTTCAGACTATCTTCCCAGTTTGGAAAGAGTAAAAATGGCTAACTCATTTTCTTTATCTTTCATTGTTAGATATTTCAGATGCTGGCAGGAAAGCAGTCTGCCACTGACAACACCAGCAGTAATTACTGAGGAGACACTCTGTAAGGATATGCTTTGTTTTGTTTTGTTGTCTTCAAATACCAAAGGCAAATAATGAAGTGTTTACTAGAAGTGAAAGATCATCCCTCACTCCTTTTCATGTTGATAAATCCCAGCATAAGTAAAAAAAGATGATCCAAGCTACTGAGTAAGCATGAATGAGTTCCGAATACAGATCCCAGAGAAATGGATGGTGGGGAAGGATGTAACTGGAGGAAGACAAGAAAAAATCTGGAGTGGGTGCATGGGGAGGGGGAACACACTTTGAGATCATCCCCTTGTCATTGTGTGAGAGGGGAATCAAAAGCAATTTCATACCTCTTTAGATTTTGCTTTCTTTAAATAATTACATAGAAGTATTGATTTGCAGTGTTCTGACTTGGTTGCTTCCTAGCATGAGATGGGCCTCTGCCAATGTGACAGAAAGAGCTTAGCAATTCTTTCTTTCCTAAAACTAGGACTTGATACAAATTGTTCACAAAAAGCAAATGGATCTAGTGTACAGTGCTTCGGCACCAAGGCAATTATGGGTCTAGAACAACAAATGTGGATTCTGTGGGGGGAAGAGGAGAATATCTAATACTCATTGAACATATACTGTGTTCCAAACACGGCATATGTCATATTTCCTTCAACTGACACTATTCTGCAATAGGATTATCCAATTATCTGATGAGCAAATAGCAGATCAAAGGGATTTAACGGGTTGCCTAAAGTAACATAGCTAGTAAGTGGTGGAGATGCAATTTGAATCTAGGACTTTTATTCAATATTTTTATCCATATTAAATAAAATTTTCATTTAAATTGATGACATTATTGATTATTCACAAAATACCAATTTTTTTGTTTTACTGTAAAAATTTTGGAGCCTTTAAAATACCAATATACACTAAATATAGAAGGAGGGAAAAATTACCAAAAAAAAAAAAAAGTGGGGGGGGTTGTCCTTGGGACATTTTCCCCAGAAGCACCCGTGCTTCTAGGAATCAATCACAGAGTTCAAGGCAACAAATTTGGAAAAACTTGGTCGAGGTGGTTAGTATTACAGGAGTCTTAACCAACAATTCCAACCCAACAATTTCCTTTCTGAAAACCTCATGTTTTTAGGGTGCTTTCGAGCTTTGAAAACACATGCATTTCCATCTGTTTGTTTTCATTTCACAAAATTCAGCAGAGACTAGAGTGTTTGCCTCCATTTTGGAGATGAGGCTGTCATCTTGAGAAAGGTGGAATTCAAGGTTACGGTGCTCGTTTTCAGGAAACCTTTTTTACTGTTTTATTTACTGTTTTATTCACACTATTATCCATGTCTCACTTGACAGCTCCGGTAGATTGGAGACAATGGGCAAGACAGGAGTCTCAGAGACTTGTGTTTGAATCATGGCTCTGCCATTCCCTACTCATTTGATTCTTAGGTCTCATATTTGTAACGTGTAGAAGTAGTAAGTGCTTCCACAGTTTTGAGGACGTAGTAGAACAAAGCATGAAAAGTCAGAAGAAAGTACTAAAAGTATATTAGTACCTCCTGCCATGCTGCCTTTTTTCTTCTCAGCGTTTACTGATGGCTCCCACATGGTCCCTATCTTCGTATACCCCACCCCTAAGATATTTCAGGTCACATGGGAGGTTTATCCATTTTAGTTCACTGACTATCACACTTGGTTAAATACTAAACTGAAAAGAAGGTGGTGGTGGTAATAAGTAGATGGTTTTTATTTATTTTGAAGAGAACACAAAAGCAGGGGACTTAGGGAGGAGAAAGAAATAAACAAAAGGTTCCACACCCCGAGACAACACATTTAGCCAAGCTTAGTGCTGTAGTCTTTAGATGCAACTATTCAGAAATTGCAACCTCTGTGTTCTCTCTCTCACTCACTCACTCAATTCTTAGGTCTGATTCCTGTTCTCATAAGGGAGTCACTCAGTAACTACAGCAGGATTTTATTTATACCTCAAAATTTCTTCTCAGAGTTGACCAACTTTTACCCTGTATGCTTCGACAAAGAAACTGCAGATTGCATATTTTAAAATTTAATTATAATCTAAATGCCAAATGAAATATTTAATAACCTACAAATTATCTGATAAAGTTCATCTATAATAATAACAATAATAAAAATATAGTAGCCATCAATTATTAAATGCCTACTAGGTATCTCTGCTGTGCAAGGGCTTCGATAAGTATATCTGTAATCCTGATGGAAATCAGGAAAAATACGTTACATTATCCCTCTTTATGCTGAGAATAAAGACAGAGTACATAAGCTGAACGAAGTTATGGGGACCAAACTCAGGTTGTATGATACCACAACGATGTCTTTCATACCATCCGAACCCGCCACTCTCACATATTGCACAGATCCAGCTACGATGTTTGCTGAAAATAAGGCAATGACTGCACTCAGGGCTTCTGTCTGCCTTTGTCTTAAGGTCAAGTCCACAGCTATACGTATAATAGACACAGAAACAGTTTTGCTAATCTTGCTTTTACTAAAATTTTGGATTTTTATAATTAAGTTCAATTTAATGATAAAATAAATTTTGATAAATTTACTGTTAATATTTTATAAAGCTTAGCATTTTATATTACTAACAATTAGTTCATTGCAATGAGGAAATCTCTACTAGGATTATCACCTTGTCATTCCATGAACCTTCTCTGAGGGCTTGCTCTGTTCCTAACACTATGCTAGGCATGAGGATGTGCCCGCCCCTATTGAGCTTACAGACATTATAAAGTGTTGTAGTGTACACAAACAGGATCAAGGCACACTGACTATGCTTAGACTATAGTCTGCATGGAGAATGATACTTGGAAAGATGGCTTATAAATATTAGGCCAAAAAGATCACTTGGTAATTCTTGAAATCTCTGTATGAAAGAGTTAAAAGAAATTATGCCATTGTGGGATTTGACATCTTAAATTTCTTAAGAGGTCTGCAGCCCCTAAAAGTATAGAGGACTTAGTTATGCAGACACTGTGAGCCAGTGGTGATGGCAGGGCTCCGGGTTTCTGAATGTGTAAGATCCTCTTCTGAAGTCTTCCTGGGCTCAAGGAAGGGAGTGATCTTACTGGAGTGGGCTCAGCTACTCAGCAGGTCCTGTGGTGTATGAGTCAGTGTGGACTGGGCAAGGAAAGGGGCCAGAGTTTGGAGATCATGATAGAGAGTGCAGATAGGACCTTATTTCTAACTTTAGAGTGTTTCAGAATTTGTCATCTAGATTTGTTTTTCCTGGCTTCTATTTTCTTTTTCTTTTTTTTAAAGGTTTTATTTATTTATTCATGAGAGGCACACAGAGAGAGGCAGAGACACAGCAGAGGGAGAAGCAGGCTCCATGCAGGGAGCCCGACGTGGGACTCGATCCTGAGACTCCAGGATCACTCCCTGGGCCGAAGGCAGGCGCTCAACCGCTGAGCCACCCAGGCGTCCCACCTAACTTCTATTTCCTACTGACCTGAAATAAGGCAAATTAAGACAAAACTATTTTGTTTTGCTTCTCTTCTCTTTACCTTTTTCTTCAGGCTTGTGAGTCTGTTAGTTTTGGCCTCCCTTTCACTTTTTATGCTAATTTTAGAACAATAAAATAGAGAAATAGATATATATGTATCTATCAACGAAGAGACTGGACCAATATGATTTAAAGAGACAAAGAGGTGTGAAGATTTTAAGTTCTTCTTGCACCAATTTTTTTAATGAGAGGTTAAAATTACATTTAGAAAGAGAAAGTATCTTGAAATGGATAATCCTGGATTGTTGATCCTCGGGCAACTCATATATTCTCCATAAGCCTCAGTTCGCTCATCTGCCAAACAGAACTGATAATCAGCACCTGCCTGAGAGGTGCTCAGTACGCACCAACAGGCTTATTTTCCCACAGAGGGACCAAGTCAGGAAGGATGGCCATTCACTGACTAGGAGTGTACCAAGGTGTGATTTAGAGAATGTGAGAATGTACCCTGAAATCCAAGAACTAGGCATTGTTCTTCAATGTCTGAAATATAAGTAAACACCAAACACTTTTTGCACTATGGAAGTGCAAACATATTTTTGATTCTGGGAACATTTTGATGTACATGAGGCACTGACTGTTATAATTTGTAACAGCAGAAAAGAAATCTTTATCTATATGAAGATTCTCCATTAAAAAGGAAAGCAAATCCATCTAGAAAGATCTGTCAGCTTGCTTAAAGCCAAAACTTAGTGGCAAAACTAAAAACAGATTGCATAACTGTACACTTTAAACCAGACTAGAAAGCATGACAGGATGGGCTCACGAGGCAGAATTATTAATAATTCTTAATAATAATCTAACAATTATTAATAACGGCAATAATAATTAATAGCCAATACTTACTGAGAATGAACAATAGACCAGGTACTGTCTTAGGTGATTTATATATAAAAGCTCATTTAATATTTATAGAACTTTACAAGTAGGTACTATTTTGTTCCTGTATTACTGGAAATCAAATAATCTAGAGATTCTTCTCCATTAAATTTATCTAATTGCTTCCAGGTTGTAAATTGAATATATATTGACAATTTTAAGTTAGGATGATACCTAAAAAAAGAAAGAAAGAAAGAAAGAGAATACTGCTTTCATATGGCAATAAGAAAAGTAGTAATTATGTTTTTAACCTTTTAAAAAAATCTAATTATTTTCTGGTCAACTAATTATATGATAAACACATCTTCTATTAGCAGATCCCTAAATTTATTTATTTTTAATTACATGATAATATGCAACATTTGCTGTTAAGTCCTGTGGGTCAGGGCCAAATAGATTTCCTTAAATATAAACAGACAAAGGAGAGGAATTGGAGCACTTGCCATTTTTATTATTGAGCTCTAAAAACAATTTCAGCATGCTGAACAGAGTTCCTTTGGAAAATTAATTTTAAATGGGAAATGCACTCTGCCTTTGGTTACATGGTTGATTATTTTTCAATATATATGGGATTGCTGCCATTCACAATAATTACCTGTCAAAGATTTCTGCCTGACTCTGTATTCTATTTTTGTCATCAAGATATACCTATTACTATTTTTAACATAATATGCCTATCAATGTATATGTATGTGAGACGTGCAATCAGGAAATATTGTATTAACTAAAAAGCTCTCTAAACAGACAAATTTATCTGTGTTAATATCACATCATGTCACTTTTTATTTACAGAATAATAGGACAGGGATGGATGCCTGTTTCAGTAAAAAGTACATTATGCTTCAGTGTGGTGACTGGTGGTGAAGATGTTAATAGGTAGCACAACAAGGGGAATTTTACATGACTCGGGAATGCATGTAACATGAGGAAAAGTTAATTTCAGCCTTGCCTCATTAATCGGATCTGCCACCAGCTAAAAATTGTCACCTTATTGTGCTTTCTGCGGTGTGGTACTGATGAAGATCCTGACATATAAAACAGAAGTAATTGGGCTAGTGCCAGGAAGAGGGGAAAAACAGAAAGTACAGGAATGAATGTGTCTAAAGCTGACCTTTTGGAAGAATTGCCCAAGGCACCTTCAAGTGGTTCCTGTCATTGCTAATGGAGACTGTGCATTCAACACTGTTTACACAGTTGTGCATGTGATCGGCTGAGAACTGAAATGAACCACAACCGTTTTATGTGCGAGGCCTCACAGGAAGGCCTGCAAGGGGTGAGACTTGGGGTCTCTGTAAGCAAATGCCAGGGTACAGAAATGTTGGAGTATGGATTCGCTCCGCCAGCAAATGCTAGTCTGGGTACGTAGCAGCATCATTACTCCAAAGCCTTTACAAGGACGAGACTACAACTTAAAGGGGAAAAAAAACTGCTGTGACAGTTTACAGAGAGCACTTTTCATATGCATGATTTCAATTGTTCTTCTTCAAGATGGAGAGATAAATATTATTACTTGCAATTTATAGAGGGCTGATTTCATAGACTGTATGCTCACTCTTTATACCACACAGCTGATATTTGCATAAACATGAACCCATGTATTTTATTACAAAAATTCTACTCTTTTCAATGGATTGGTTGTGAACAATTTAATAGAGTATAATTTTCATATAATAAAATCCCTACATTCGAAGTGTATAGTTCAATGAGTTTTGGCAAATAGATACATAATATAACCATCGCCACAATCAATATTTTGAACATTTTCATCAACTCAAAAATTTTCTCATTCTCTCTGCAAGCAATTCCCCTATAAGCCTTGGCCTCAGGCAATCCATGATCAGTTTTCTGTCCCTTGATGTATGCATTTCACACTGACATATGAAGAGAATTCTACAGAGGTAGTTCTTTGTAACTTCTTGTGCTCAGTATACTACTTATGGAGAGTCGCCCGTGCTGGTACATGTGTCATCGTTTGGTTTCCTTTTATTACTGAGGATATCTGTGTGTGTGTGTGTGTGTGTGTGTGTGTGTGTGTGTGTGTGTGTATAATTTATTTGTCTATGAACCAGTTTATGGAAATTTCAGTTGCTTCCAGTTTGAGGCTATTATGACTATTGCTATTATGCACATTCATGTAGGTGTTTGTGTGGGCATGTATTTTCATTTTTGGTGGGTACAATACGTGGAAATGCTACGACATGCATAGGGAGTGGAACTCAGATCCTTGAGATTTTGTTATCATCCTTTTAATCTAATCTTGAAAATTAAAATATAAATTTCCCAGTAAACACCACTTAAGCTGTATCTCTTACATTTTAATAGCACCTATATTTTCTAGTGGCCCAAGTAAAATCTTTAATTCCCAAATATTCCAAATAGCAGTTTTTTTTTTCACCGATATCACTTTTTATGGACTTGTATGAATTACACATTTGTCAAAACCCACAGATCTATACAACACAAAGTGAACCCTAATGTAAACTATGCGCTTTAAAGTTCTAGATCAATATTGGCTTATCAATTGTAACAAATGGAACATACCAAATCAAAGTTATGGTTTTGATTTGCATTTCTCTAATGACCAATAATGTTGAGCATTTTTTCATTTGCTTATTGACCATTTGTATATATTATTTAGAAATATGTCTATTCAGACAGAACATTTTCAACATTCTTTTATGTGGAGAAAATAGAAATACCAATTCTTTCCTCTAGTGTTTTTATCTATTTTTAAAATTGTATTGTTATTTAGGAGGGATAAAATATGGTACTTCAAACACAAACCTCTGTTGCATAAAACTGCCATTGGTTTGTGTTCTACAAATTCAGGTACCAACAGATTATATCCCATATGATTTATATCAAATCATCTATCTATCTATCTATCTATCTATCTATCTATCATCTATCTATCTATCATCTATCTATCTCTCTATCTACTAATCTATCTATCTTTCTATATATTTACTTTATATGATGGCTAATTGGTATATTCCTGACAGGGAAAAAGAGGTTCCATTTAGCCAGGTATTGATGATAACTGAATTTTGTACTTACTATTTTGTATTATAATGTTTTGAATAATTTGATTTTTTTAATTTTTATTTATTTATTTATGATAGTCACACAGAGAGACAGAGAGAGAGAGAGGCAGAGACATAGGCAGAGGGAGAAGCAGGCTCCATGCACCGGGAGCCCGACGTGGGATTCGATCCCGGGTCTCCAGGATCGCGCCCTGGGCCAAAGGCAGGCGCTAAACCGCTGCGCCACCCAGGGATCCCGAATAATTTGATATTTTATAGATTAGATTCTAGATTCAAAAATTTAAATCATCCTTCTGCCCCAATGCCCACATATTTTGAGTACTATGATTCTTTTGTATTAGGATATGGCATCGATCTGTGTACCTTTGTGCTGTGATGTTAGACAAGTCAGCAAAGTCTGTTTTAGGACCACTCCTGGAAGTTCTTTCTATAATGAAAGCCCAAAACTAACTATTCAGACATGATGGTAAATCATGTAACAGAATAGTATTTAAATATAAACTAAACATATTCTCTATTTAATTTCCCCTTAGCTGGATGATGATCGTGTTCTCCTAATATGACCTGAGTTGAGATAAAGTGTGATGCAGGACAAGTCAGAATAAGAAAACAAAACAACAACAACAAAAAAAAAAACAAAACAAAAAACACCAAAACAGTCGTTTTAATCACTCATGGTCAAAATAATTTCATTTAAAAATTTTTGCATGATTATATGACCAAGTGATGATAGTGCACAAAAATACTGACAGATATTATCTCATGATATGGACATATTCTGTGAGTCTTAGGCACTGGAAATATGTGGACAGTGAGGGAGAAATGCAATCTTTATGAAGAACTCATTAAAGACTTGTGGTTTTTTGTTTGTTTGTTTGTTTTTACATTTGACTTTTAACAATGAACATAGTTCCTAAAACTTTATGCATGCCCAAATAAACAATTAGTTTGCTTAATTTCATATTTTAATTAAAAGAACTCAAAGATAAGGGCCCAGTGTTGGCAGAATGCCAGACAGAAGCAACACACTTCCTACTGAATCTTTTTTCTATCATCATTATCAGGGAAAAAGTGCAAAAATTTTACATTCTATTGAATACTATGTGCCAACTGAACTATTAAGTATTTTTACATGCATAGTCCTATTCTATATCCAACTTTGTGAATGTTGCTGATGTTGTTATTGCTGTTTTAATCACCATCATTACTGTTTTATTGTTTCAATCATGTAATGAAGAAAATGATGGGCAAAGAAATGAAACAATTTGCCCAATGTCACCTAGTTAGTATGCCATAGAGCAAGAATCATGAATGCTTTTTACAAAAAGCACATACTCAAAAGAGGGTGCAAAGAAAACTCTTTTTTATCCTTACTTAATGTCAAAATGTAATAATTATATCAAGAAGCAAATAAACATACCTAATGTTTAAAAATAGTAATGAAAAATTCCATGGAACTACCATTCCAGTTAAGAAATCAATCATTATTGGCATCAGAGGAATCCCCTATATACTCTTAGCTAATAAGCCTCATGACTTTCCTATTAAAATAAATCCTATAGGGTGGGCTCAGTTGGTTGAGTGTCTGCCTTTGACCCACCCCAGGAGGTCATGATCCTGGGGTCCTGTGATGGAGCCCCACAACCTGGGATCCAGCCCCACATAGGTGCTCCTTGCTCAGCAAGGAGTCAGCTTCTCCCTCTCCCTCTGCCTGCCACTCCCCCTGCTTGTGCTCTGTTTCTCTGTCAAATAAATAAAATCTTAAAAAAAAAGTAAACCCTATTATGACATTTATGCTGATCATTTTTATTTTTCTTTATAATTCAATCACTAGTAAACATTATATGGTATGAGTCTATATTACCTATAAACAATATTACACATATTGATCTTAATAATATAGCTTTTCCTATTTTGAACTTAATAATATAAGTGGAATATTAATATATTTATCTTTTATGATTTTATGTTTTTTACCCAACATTAATTAGATTATTTTGCTATAGGTAGATTTAGTCCTTTTACTGATATATGACTATACAAAATTTTATATAAATACATGAAAATTTATTCATACATTCTACTGATGAACCTTTATGTCTTAGATTTTAGGTTTTAAAGGAAATGTCATGAGCCTTCACGTACATGTATTCTATCAAATATGTGCAAAAGTTTTTCTAAGGGACATTCTTCAGAATGTTGGGTCATAGGTGACCCATGATAGTAACATCTACAGTGTTACTAGATCATGACAAACTCTTCCAAAATGGTTTTAATGCCAACTGTCTTTCTTCCTTCCAACTGTCTTTCTTCCTTCCTCCTTCTCTTCTTTCTTTCCTTTTTTCTTCCTTCTACAGGAAACATTTTTCCATTACAATATTTATAGCCATGACATCTATTATTTGAGGAACTCCTCTTCTTCACAGAGTCCTCTTTATTAATCAGTGTGTCCCACTCCAAGTGGGTGGATGACAGAAACCAACACAGATCAATTAGGCTATTTTTTTCCTGTTTTTCCTTTTCTGGTTGAAAGTGAGCTGGAGCTGTTGTCTTTTCAGTTGCAAGCCAAAGCACAGAAACCTACGGATATTGGCAGACTCCACTACATGGAGGAACCCTTTACAGAGGCAAGAAAAGTGAGCCTAACAGAAGCATAAACACAAAGAAAAAAAGAGTTGAATGAAGACAGGTTAGAATCCTCAGCTCCACTCCTTGACATCGCTTATATCCAATTTTTACTTGGTATCTAAAAAGTTCAAAGCAGTCCTTAAATAACACAGCCTACAGGAACACCCAGGAGGCCTAGTGATACTGCAGTATAAATTGCAGTAGTACTTCACTACAAAATGCAAAAAACTCTGACGTGAGTCACTGGAAAGAAATGCATTCGGAGTGGAAATGTGAGTGCTTCCAGAAGGCTCCAATTAATATTCTTATGCTGATATGAGTTATATTTCTGACACTTAAATCAGAAAAAGCACTGATATTATATACATATATATATATATTCAAATATATTGTATACACGCAACCAGATCTAATATATATTTCGTGAACGTCTGCCACATGGTTATTTGAGACCAAAAACATCCTCTGTGAGATTAAAACTGGGCAGGATAATCAGAATATTTTGAGAATAATGTCTCTCCTAGAAATCTTTTGAATGATGTCCAAAAGAGACCTAAAAGTTATTTCCTATTATCTCTCACAAATTACCCCAAGGAAGACTAAATGCATAGCCCATATTCTACATTATAACTAGGAGTGATTCACATTATACATGGAAGCATCAGTAATTTAGAACAATGGGTAACATTCTAGACATCAAAAACAGCCAGGATGATGTTGACAATCTGGAACACACCACCCCACCCCTGCCAAAATTATTACAATGGTGAACAAACATACACAGACATCTTAGGAGATACAGTTGGTAGAATTGAGGATGGTATCTTAGATAATATCTGGGAAGGAAGTGATTTTCTAATATGTGAAGTATGCAAAAGGAACAGTGTATAATTCAATTTGGTACACTAGAACCACCGCATAGACGAAATAAGTGGTAAATTCTAGATCTTTATCATGGGTTATACCTGGACTACTGCAGTGTTTCCGTGACCCCATCCTTAACACAGTCTTTCATGTGGTTGATTCTTTTTTTTTAAAGATTATATTTATTCATTTATTCATGAGAGACACAGAGAGAAGGCAGAGACACAGGCAGAGGGAGAAGCAGGCTCCTCGCAGGGAGCGTAATGTGGGACTTGATCCCAGAACTCCTGGAGCACACCCTGGGCCAAAGGCAGATGCTCAACTGCTGGGCTACCCAGGCGTCCCCTTTCATGTGATTCTTAAACATACAATGAACACACATAGGTCTTAAACTCTTAACATTGCATTGTTCTGCCTCGGTTTCTTCAGATGATTTTTGTAAGGACTTGATTACTACAAATACAGTTCCTATGAAAAAGCTTGACATATATTAAGTGCTCAATAAATGTTATTTCTTCTTCCTCCAACTTACTTTCTCCCTCCTTTTCTACCATTATTATTATTATTATTATTATTATTATTACTACTACTACTACTACTAATATCATTATTTCACTCTCCGATTTTAAACTTTTTAGAGTCTAGATTCCCAGAGCCCTTACATATCATCCTTGATATATGACTTCGGACTCAGCTAAATCTTTCTCTACTCCACCTCTCCTATTTTATATTAATTGCCCCACACCACCTGTAGTTATGAAAGCCTTTGTTGTCCCATGCAAAGATATCTTTGTGCATGCTAAGTTATTCCCCTATTTTAATTCTCTATTCTGCAGTGTACTAATTAACCATTATTTTTTCTACTCCTGATAGAAAATTCTAATAGTGGATATATTGAAATGTATGGTTATTTATTGGCTTTTATGCCCTTTCTAAAAGTAGATCACAAGGTCCTAAAAGAAAAGGACAAAGTCCCTTTTACCTAGCACAGTGTCTGACTCATTGATACACTCACTAAATGCAATGTTTGTTGAACTGATAAAAACTCCGTAAGGAAAAAAATAAAAAATAAACTGTTTCACAAATAGAAGTATACAACATTAGATCCCTCACGATGAATCCCTGACACCTTATCATCAGTTTAAAGTCAAATATTACTTCAGTCTATCCTGACAACTGATCAAGGTAATTTATCCCATTTTATTATTTATTATTTCAGAACAGTTTCTTTCACAATACTCAGATCTCGTAACTAATATATTTGTTTACTTGGCTAGGGATTGATCGTTTTGGTTTTGTTTTTGTCTATTTATATCATTGTAAGCTACATACAAAACAGGAAAAGTTCTTAACTATGTCCCATATTCCTTAGTGGGCTCTAGCTCATAATAGACATGCAATCAACAGTTGTAGAATTTAAAATTGAATATTGATATAAAAACTTGGACATAAACTTAACTATTTGTCAATGATATCTTAGAAATTAATTCATCAGTACAGGGGGTATTTGGGCTGTATGTTCCCCAACTCTAAAATTTTACTTCAGCGCAACCTAGAATCACCCCCACTGAATCGTAGCACCACAGAATATGTGAGAAACATCACACTGAAATTTGTATTGCCCCAACTCAGCTAACCTTACTGCTGCCCATATACGTTTTCCTTTTGCCAATCACAGGACTCATCTGTTCTCTTTGCCATTTAGTTATTGAGCTTTTCTTGGCCAGGCATGCCACCCAGGGCCAGCCTAGGCAGTAAGCTGACTGTTTGGCCTTCATTAGCTGCATCTAATCCATTCCCCAGAAAACACCCCCAGGCCATAAAATGCATCTGTGTGTTGTTTTTATTAGGTCATCTGATTGAGCAGATGCTGATAGTTCTAGAAAAGGAGTATTCCCCCTGCCAACCTTAATTTGTTCTGTTTAAGGTACAGGCAGGGCTCATCAATAGTGCTATTTCTGTGGTTTAACATGTCATTTCAGACCACATAATTATTTCTCTATTATAGAATCTTAAAGAATGGGGAAATTACTAAGAGTCACCTGGTAACTCTTCTTTAACACATCACTGTAGGCATGAAACTGATGTCCTCTGCTCTAGGTCAAACTATCCTGTTCTCTCTGTATCTTTTCCAAATGAGGATTTCTGCAAACATGTTATTACTGGGTCACCAATGGACCTTCCTCTTCAAGTGATTCACCAACCACAAAACAAGCTGACTTAGGATTTTTGATAGCAAGAGATCTGTCAAACTACAAAATCAAATAATTCCAGGATTAAAAGGGGAAAAGGACTTTTTTTTTTTTTTCCCTCCAGTGCAACACCTTCATGAGGCTTAACAGTTCCCAAATATGGGAGCCCGATCTCTTCTTGAATGACTCTATTAATCTCCCTCTTTTAAGGGTATTTATTTATTTATTTGGCAGAAATGTGGAGTAAGAGTGAAATCAGTGAATTGTCTGCCATAAAGCTTTCTTTTTTATATACTGAGACAAAATCTGCTTCATTTTAACTTCCACTTTACTGCTATGTCTGGCGTCTAAGAATGTGAGTCATATCTTTGTCTTTCAAATAATGACAAACAGGTACCTTCACCCAAAATCCTGTTAACCACTTTTTCTACGTTTTTCCTTTATTTTTCTCTGCAGAGATGGTGATCAGACCATTCATAGCTTTATACAGACATGAAAAAATACTATTTATGAGTGAGAATTCCTCTCAGTGAAATAGTAGCTATGACTAAGGACACAATGTAGATTAAAATAATGATGATTAACTTGAAGAAGCTATAGAATTATCTTTCATTAATTGAAAATTAAAACACAAGAATGCCTCTTTTTCATTTGCAACTGTGCCGGCCTCCTTCTCTAAAACCCACACTGATCTATAAGGATCGGGGCTTATTTTTCACTCTATTTCCCCTTTCCAGAGTTTATCAGAAATAGGCAAGAGGTGGCTGACATTCAAAGGGATGCCAAGGGAGCAGCAGGGAGAGAAGAAAAGGAGCCAACCCAGATGCACCTCCTATTTCATCCTCACAGAGAGGGTCAATGGCCCCAGATTCTCTAACCAGCTGGCTTTTCTAGAGGATAAAATGTTCCCCAGGATTTAGGCCTTTGCAGAGCTGCATTAGTTATTTGAGGCCACTAAGTCTTGCACTGTGTTAGTGCTTTGTTAATTGGTATCCTAGTGGCTTGAAAAAGTCATATAAATCCAGTGAAATCTGTGTGCAGTCAGCTCATCTAGAAAAAAAAAAAAAAAATTCAATGTGGTATAGCTCAAAGCCCTGGAGGATCGATAGGAGTTATCTGGGAAGAGATTTCATTGTATTTATATTACACACCTTGCCTCGTTCAAGCTGTTGTCTAGTTTTCTTGATCTGACATGTGGGACTGAGGACAAAGCCAAGGTCAAAAACCACAAGGTAAGCTGCAGGCCGGAGGCATTTTGCATCCCCGTGACTCGGATGCCCAAACCTCCGAAAGACTCTCAGATGCTTCTGAGTCACTGACTCAATCCCAATACTATTTAGCAAGAGAAAGTGCTATTTTTATCAAGGTTGTATGGCAGCGCATCTAGCAAGAGACATACTCTCTTTATATGACATGGCCTTTCTTTTGTCGTTTTAGACTGCATTATGATTCTCCACAATCGGGTCAGATCAATTCATACTAGTTCTCAATTTCCTATCCAAACTCGTCTAGGACGTGATTGACAAGACTGTGGGAAGGAGCAAAATAAGAAGTGAAAGAAGTGACGTTGGTAAAGAAGTCTCTTGACGTCTTAAATCCTACACATGAAAATGGGGAGTAAAAAAATGTAAGAATCAAGTGGGCAGAATGGGAGAGAAAACAGACATTGGCCTCAAACTGGCAGAGTCTTTAATGACATTTAAGTTTTCGGGTTGTTTAATTAGTGGTCATTTTTTCCTGCTGGTGAATGCTTTTTGTTGTGTTGCCAAGGACAGCTGGATGCCTATTTAAGCAAACACAAAAGATCAGTGATAACATTTAAGTAAGGTTAAGGTATATTTTCATTTTACTTCAAAAACCCTATTTTCTTACATTTTGTCCTGCTCTAGGCCCTGCAGTGACCTCCATTCACAATGGCTGCACTGTCGGTACAGCAGTCACAAGCCAGGTGTGGTTAATAAGCACTAGAAATGTAGTTAGTAAGAATGGAAACTGAATTTAGCACATGAATCCAGATGAGTGGCAAGTATAAAAAGCGTACCAGATGTCAAAGACTCAGTATGACAAAAAATATAAATATTATACTAATAACGTTTTATATAGATCACAAGCCGAAAGACAACATATTGGATATACTAATTTAAGAAAAATAAATTAATTTTATTTATTTCTTTTTTGCTTTCTAAATGTGGTCACCAGAAATTTAAAAATTAAATATGTGACTTGCATTCTGTTTCTCTTGTATGGTACTGCTGCTCTACAGCATTAAGTCTGGGATCCCTGGGTGGCTCAGTGGTTTAGCTCCTTCCTTTGGTCCCAGGCGTGATCCTGGAGTCCCAGGATCGAGTCCCACATCGGGCTCCCTGCATGGAGCCTGCTTCTCCCTCTGCCTGTGCCTCTGCCCGTCTCTCTATCTCTCTCTCTCTCTCTCTCTCTCTCTCTCTGTTTATCATGAATAAATAAATAAATAAATAACATCTTAAAAAAAAAAAGCACTAATTCTGAACTTTCATCTGACTTTTTAAAGTTGTCTAAAACCAGGTACACACTTAACCTATCATTTATTCACTTATTTATTCATAAAATGCTTATATGAGCATCTACTACATTCCAGACCTTAGGACAGTTTCTGAAGTTCCGAGAAGTATAGCCTGGAGATGTTAATTTTAGACTCATCAGTTTATATAATCGTGGTGATGACTCACAGTACCCAAGGGGAGTGAATAGCAAACAGGGAAGATAAATTGTAATTCAAAACTGTAGAGGATACTGTGAAACTACCGAAGACAAGGGGAAAGAGGAGTCTCTGAAAGAAAAGGAGAAGGAACAGGAAGAACTACAGGATGAGAACAAAGGGAGAGCTAAGCCAAATCTAGATGCGAGGATACTCAACAATTAGGGAAAAGAACCAGCAAGTTTACAGAGCATAGAATGTTCTGTGGTCTCAACTGATATTTTGCTTAAAATCCATAGTGATGGGCAGCCCCCGTGGCGCAGTGGTTTAGCGCCGCCTGCAGCCCCAGGGCGTGACCCTGGAGACCTGGGATCGAGTCCCACATCGGGCTCCCTGCACGGAGCCTACTTCTCCCTCTGCCTGTGTCTCTGCCTCTCTCTCTCTGAATAAACAAATAAATAATCTTAAAAAAAATTAAAAAAAAAATCCATAGTGATGATGTCATGGAGGAAAAAAATCAGATTATTTGGAGAAATCGGATTTAACAAGCTTTCCAGAGCACATTCTTTAGTTGTACCAGTGTCTGAGACATACAGAGACTAACAGGCATCATCTCTTAAGGTTTTCTGTTCAGCCACGAAGATAAATTAGCACTGAAGCCATTATCGCTAGCCTGGGAGTAGGATAGCTAGCTCCTCGGGTAAGAGTGTCATTGGACAGTGGAGGAACAATCCCCACTGGGAACTCAGAGGAAGCACTTCTGGGTACAAATGATGCAGGACTTGAAGAAAGACTATGATTTCCTCAGGTTGAGAGGAAAGCACAAAAGTCCTCCAATTTATGGGGTACGTGGATACAGGTGGATTTGAACTGAAAGCTTCTAACAAATCCAGTACTAGGCCCTGAACGTCCTGCCAACGATTTTGGTCCTGACTTGGACAGAGTATGATGAAGAACCTAATAGGAGAGAAAAATGAAACCTAAAAAGTATTGAAGTAACGTTCAGCGACTAAGACTTCCTCCTGGCACTGCAAGTACCACTGCAAACATTCAAGATTCAGAGTCAACTGTCAGAGGGGAAATAAGAATAAAATAGTGTGAAAGTTGGGTGAAGGCGCAGAATCTGCTTAACTAAATGAACGTCCTTGGCTGAAGGAAAATAAAAGCTACTTATTAGAGACAGACTTTTTACTAGGAACACAGACTGTTCCTGGAAGGAATAACTTGGAAAATCTGAATATGAAACCCCTCCCTTAAGCCTCGGCTCAGCACAATGAAGACTGATTTACCAACCTGCACATAGAAGCTTGGAGAAAAGAAGTAGCCGTTTCGGAGCTCTTAATGGGGATGCAGAGGCTGTGACTGTTAGGAAGCGTCAAAAGCACTGGTTGGCAGCTTAGATAAACAAGAATTAGAGCCACCACAAATAACCAGAGGGAACTGATGTTTGTTAGTAGACTGGGAGATGTGAAATCCATAGAAAATGCAAGTCTCAACACTGATTCTTTAAGGCAGTTTAGCAGTAACCTCAGTCCTAAAAATGGGGCCCAGAGGGTAGGGTCACCAGTATTTCCTGAGCTCCTCTGCTGTGCCTGGCCATGTCACGGAGGCTAACTCATTTAATCCTTTGAAGTAGATTAAAGCATTCCGCAGGTCAGAAAACTTACTGTCAGAGCCATATATACAGGAAGAATTTGGAGAATTTGGACCTAATCCTGAAATAGTTCCCAAGTCCTTACACCAGGAGTATCTCAATTGTCAATGCCAATGTGTTTTCTTTTCTTTTTCCTAATGAAGGATGGATATATTTATAACTTATTAAGCACCAACTGTATGCAAGCTATAAGTACTAGTTTCCCTAATATATATCATTTAATATATAATTTAATATACCACAATAACTTCAATTGATATAAAATGTTGACTGCCCTAATTCTATCTAATGAATTTGGGGGATTAGAAAGAATGTATCCAAAGATGATTGAGGCAATTAGGCCTCTTCGCAGTCTTCTTTGGCTCTTTTGTCATTAGATCAGACTAGGAAGCAGATGAATATTCTTTACACATAGGTTTCCACTAGTCCATATGAGAATCAGCTACTTTCTAAAGTAGCTCTAATGCTAAGAGCCTCCGCCCAGAGATTATCGTTGACTGGTCTCCATTGGGGAGGACACATCCATATTATTCAAAACCTCCCTCATTGGAAAGCCAGCATAGCTTGATAATACTTGAGTTACTCTTTTACAAAAAGTGGTGGTGGTCAACATTACGTGAATAGTGGGAACATTCATCCTCATTTAGAAGTAGAAAGTATTGTCTGCAGAACAAAGAAACAGTTGCTCTGTCCAGAGTGGTCTCTTGCCATGAATTTTAAGAACCTGAGCGCTACTCAGGGAAGAGACTTGACTGGATATTTCTGAATTATTTACACCACGTGGGACTACCCTCTTCAAAGCCTGAGGAGTCTGAGCAGAGTACACCCTCTATTATAATTTGGTTTTGTTTTTTAGAGAAGGCTGGAAACAGTAAGGCTTGGGTGAATAAGGAAGGGTGGAGAGTTGGGTTTTTTTCTTTCTTATCTATGAGGAGTGCGCTTTCCTTGGGGAAGAGGAGAGAACCGGTCATAGCTAGGAGTGCATGGAGGAAATGGTAAGGGAGGATTAGGAAGTCACAGAGAATGAGAGGATGGGGGAGAGTCCATATGGATAAGCTCCAGAATTCGTAAACCATGAAGTATGTACTCTGGCCTCCCCCCATTTTGGGTGACGCAAGAGGTGAGTTAGATTCAAGAGCTCCCAGGTGCTTCTTTGCCCTCCACCACACACTTTTTCTTTTAATGATTTTAGCATGCTACATGTATTGTGAGTAGAAGAACACGTAAATCTCTATTTGAGAACAACGCATATTTAGTGTCTCTACACCAAACAGGAAAATTCGTGCTCCTGATGCTCCTGATGAACTTCCTGGTCATTGAGTCTGACCCTATCTCTTCCTTCCTACCTGTGGATGTCAAGGTAAAACAAAGCTGCAAGGCCTGTTTCCCCGTCCTCCCTGAAAAGCACACCAGGGCCAAAGCTACCGAGTAGACTGTGGTATCCCCATCTATAGAGGCTCAGGAGTGGTCGGACAGTTTGCACTAAGCGGCCAAGCCTGGAGTCAAACCCAAGTCAGCCCGAGGTCTGACATCTTGCTAAGATCACACCCTAAACTTTCTTAAAACACACACATACACACACAGTCAACTTTTTTCTTACCATCATTTTCTTCCGAGGCGAGAGAGAGGGTAGGCTTTGTTAATTATAGCATTTCTCCTTTTTTGTCTGAAACCTCTTCCTCCAGGCGTACACAAAATGAAATACTGAGGTGAGGGAAAAAGTAGACTCTGAACAGGGCGAGCAAACCCTACAGTATTATTTTCTACGGAGTTTAGAGGAGAAAGGAGCAGTAAGATGTTTGCCTTCTTGCCACCGGAGTATTTCATGGAGACTGTAGAGCCTCTCTTTGTTTCTATTGTTCTTTGCACCCCTAGTGGTTCTCTAACTTCAACAGCCTTAAGAGTAACCTAGAGGACTGGAAGAAACACAGGTTGTTGGCCCCACCCTGGAATTTCTGATTCAGGAAGTTGGGTGGGGTCTGAGAAACTTGCTTTTCCAAAAAGTTCCCAGCTGCTTAGAGACCAGCTTTGAGCACCTCTGCTGCTCTGGGGCTCACTGGTGGGTTCTCAGATTTGGTTTAATTTCAGCACGACCTGGCTATATTAAATTATATAGATAGACAGATAGAACTCAACTCCGTGAAGTTCTCAGAAGAATCCCATTAGTTAGAGTCCAGTCATGCTTGCAATTAGTTAAATTACTGTATCTTTTTCTGTTTTAATTTTTCTGGCTTTTAAATACCATTTAATGATACCACCAAATGCTACTTTTTGATAATACTCTTGGTTTCAATGGCATTTTCTTGCCGTGGTAGAAAAAAGCAGGTCTCTGGAATCAAACAGGCTTGGTTACAATCCCCAGATCTCTCACGTACATGTGTATGTACTGATGATGGCATCATTACTTTAATTCCGTAATGATTACATGCTCCTTTCACATAGGGTCTAAGATGTGTCTAAATTTACCATTATTTCTTAAAATGGAACATCAATAGTGTTGTATTTTACTCATGAGTTCCATAAATGTCTTTTTGTTTTCTGACACAAAATTGACAAATAATTGTTTATGGTATATCAGATCCTAGAATTGGGGAATATGTTGTTTGTGAAACATGAAATAAAATGAGTCTTAAAAAATGATGATTAACTGCAATGTTCACAATGATGAAACGATGCAGTTTACAAGATGTTGGAGAACTCATTCCTGTGCTGATGGTTTCAACAAAAAGTGGGAAATGAAGAAGAATTTTAATCTGAATTTCAGACCCGTGTGTGCTTTGAGCAAAGAAGTCAATACTATCCTCATTTGAATTCGGTGGAAATAGGGCTTCTAGAAGCTTACATTACAGAGATAGACCCAGGGACGTGCCGTGTGTTATGCACTAGCCCTGCTTCTAGCAAAGGGCAGAAGTAGTGGCGCCTGTCCCTGTGCAAGTCAGTCAATGTTGGAATGTCATCTGCTGCAAGTTAGGGCGAGCGGGAGTGGGAGCGAACCCCCCCCCCCATCACACGGGCCGCTGCCAGAGTCAGGAAGGTAATACGTGATCCCTGCCAAGCAGGGGTGCTGGGCCAAGCAGGTGGCCTGACCTGCTTTGTGAGGAGAAAAAGCCACCTTTCCCATTCAGCAGGGGGCTCAAGTTTCACAGGAGCCCTAGAAAGTTCTCTTAAAGCAGCTCTGATATAATGAAAATGCTACTTTTACAGCCTGAATGCCACAAAATTGCCTTAAAATGATTTGGTGAGGACAACCTGGATCTGGGGCTCTCCAGCGAGTGGGATTCTGATGAGAACTTGCCATGTGCTTTACACGCCTGATCTCACTTAATCCTCACAGCTACCTACCATAATCATGCACAGTTTAAATGTACTATTTTATATAATCATTTTGTATCGGAGAACTCAGGCTTTAGGAGGGATAGTAACTTGTACAGATTTATACAAGCTAGTGAGGAGGGCAGCAGGGATTCAAAGTCAAGACTGTCGGATGGCAGAGGCTTTTTCTTACCCACTCTATTGGTGTTTGGCAAACTCAGGGTCATCTGACTTGTGCCATAACTGAATTATGCAAATTTCCCTCCATTTTTAGTTTAAATGAATTTTGCCTTTTCCTAAAGCAATCTTACCCTCTACCTAAATCTAAAACAAAGTAAAACAAATAAAAAACAACAATCCAAGTGATCTGCTTTATGTCTAAGTTACTATTATGAAACATCAGTGAAAATTGACACTGCAGGTAACCTCTCAAGGAATTTACAGTCCTTCACTGCTGTTTATCATGCATATTCCTTCTTCCTTCTCTTTTTTTCATCTCTCAATCCCTCCCCCCTTCCTCCCTTCCTTCCTCTTTCTTCCCAGATTCCTCTGGAATCCAGCTAGTTTGGCCTTGTTACTCCTCCTACCATTTTCACATGCTTTTCTCTGCTTCTTCCTCCAAGGCTCAGTTGCAAATTAGGTCACCACCTCCCTCGATCTTAACTTCATAGCCTCCGGTTTCCTAAGATTTTCTTTAAAGAAATAGAATGGATTGTGGGAAAGAAAAACAGTCATACAGAATGACGATGACTGATAAAATTATAGAGCCCTTACTGTGTGCTAGGCTGTGGGGTAACTGCTTATCGTATTTTGACTCTTTTAAACCGCACTACAACTTTATGCAATAAGAACAGTCCCATGCAGTCTTGTAGATGGGGAAATGGAAACTGAGAAAGGTTGTCTTTTGCCTAAGGTTACCAGCTGGAAACTGAAAAGCCATGGTGTGGAACCAGAGACTTACTCAAGATCTCAGACTTTTAACCTCTTTCTTCTGAACTTGGTGATTTAAAAAAGTTTTCCTTGGTGAATTCCTCTCTAGAGTTTTTGTTTTGTTTTGTTTTGTTTTGTTTTGTTTTGCTAAATTCTTTAGATTTTCCTGAAACCTCTCCAAAATGTTCCAGAAGAAAATCCTAGCCTATTGTTAAACTTGTTCTTACTTTTGAAAGAATTCATGAATGTCCCAACACATGTCAAACATCATTTTGAAATCCTACCA
Organism: Vulpes vulpes; assembly: GCF_048418805.1. Lineage (NCBI taxonomy): Eukaryota > Metazoa > Chordata > Mammalia > Carnivora > Canidae > Vulpes > Vulpes vulpes. The sequence goes on along the minus strand of NC_132791.1, from coordinate 186,106,492 downwards.
AGATACTATGACTATAAATCAGAGTTCCTGACTCATGGCATTGCCAAAAAACCAACTTGTGTAAGAAGATCAATTTTGACTAATTCTATCTTTAAAAAATAAATAAAAATAATACGACCAACAAATCTGTTATGTTCTGAGAGAAAGGCTGGTAAAACTGGGATCATTGTGTCTTTGGAATTAGGAGGGATTTCAGTTAGCACCTGGCCATTACTGAGCTGCAGGACATAACAGTGCTCAGCTTCAGTGCCTTGTCTAAAAATGGGGTTAAGGGTCCCAGGGGGATTTGGGAATAAATAATTGCATGAGTTCCATTCAGTACTTTGGCATGGAGAAGGGGATCAGTGCTACCTCACCCCTGTCTTCCCCCTTCACTACCATAGCCAGCAACTCTGGAGTCCATATTCTTAAACCCTTAAAAGGCTCAAATGAAAAACTACTAAGTTCCTGGAGCATTTAATTTTCCCTCAGAAAGAGGTTTCATCTTTAAATTTGAAAATACTCAGCAACTTCCTTTTGTCAAATCCTTATTCCATAAATTCTGGATCAAGAAACGTCCGTTTCAATTATGATACAGTTCATCAAAGCAATCCAGTCCTTCATTAGGAAGTTGAGAGTTATTAAGGAAGATTACATTCATAAAATCCAACCATATTGTATATGTTTCCTCTCTGCACTTCTCTGTATCTCTTTCATCCCCTTATAGTATCCTCGGTCTACCTCTCTTCCTCATTCTCCCATTTCTTGGTCTTCTATGTCCTTCAGTGTTCCTCAGTCTACCTCTCTTCCTCATTCTCCCATTTCTTGGTCTTCTATGTCCTTCAGTGTAGCCCTGTTTTCCTTTGATGTTCTACATCCTCTAAGCAATCTACTTCCTTTTCTTCATTCTCCTACTCTTTCTCACTTCCTTCCTCAGAAATGCATCTGGCAGACAGAGGACGGGCTTACTCATCAACCATGATACAATGGCCATATTTTCTTAAGTAGATGTGTTAAGGGATAAAAATAATTTACCTATTACATTTGTTAAGGTATGTATTTCAGTTACGTTTATTTTTGCCTCATGCTATCTGGCCTTTCATTTTATGAGCTTTTGAGGACATTTCCTTAACTACATCTCTAAGCCTGACAACACTGGATCCAGAGAAGCTAATCATTTATTCCCCAATCCTTCATTTTCATTTTAGAGGCCTGGTTTGCTTTCTCAGTTGACCATCACAACCTTAACCAAGATGGTGGAGGAGATTATAACCATATCCCAGCCTACTGCTATTTGGATCAGAGGCAAACCTACCTTCCATGGAGACTCTATAGTATGTTCTTCCTCCGAGGTGTTTGAAATCCATCATTATCTTGTTCAGTCAAGCTTGGTTTTGAAATCAGAGTCAATGGGTAGTCAGGCCTGGGGTATATTTGGTCATGTGTTTGCAGAAGCAGAAAAGCAGAGAAAATTGATTGTGGAAAGAGGAGGGGAAAAAAGAGAAAGGAAAAGAGAAAGAAAATCAGAGATAATCTAGAGATTATGGTGTCCTCAAAAGAGCAGAGCAACCTTTAATCCAATAGCATTTTACTCCTTGGTTCCAGGCTCACAGGAAACCCAAATGACTTTTCTGAACGTGGGTTCCATAAAAAGTCTCTTTAAGTTGCTCTGTAAAGGTTATGTCCCTTATTTCAGGCAATTTCTGAAAATAAAAAAAAAAATGGTACAAGACATGGAGATGACAAACCATAGATTTGGTTCACATAAACCTCTAGATTTGGTTCACAGAGTCTATCCTTGAAGAATCATGTTAGAAAAATATAATGCCACTTTATCAAAGGCTGCTCTGATGCACTGGCAGTAGGCTTGGTGAAATATTTAGACTCTTATGTCAGCAATTCTTAAACTAAAACTAAATTGGAGTCTTCAGTAATTCAATAACCAGACTTTGAGATCTCCATCCATAAATGACAAAATTGGAAAATAGACGAGAATTTGAGAGAGGAGGAAATACTTTGCATGTGTGATTTGGATGCGGATCAAGCTAGGTATAAGTTTCACCTCCAACATTTACTAATTAAGATTCTGGGAACGTTGTTTAATGGTTCTAAGTCACAGTTTCCTTTTCTATAAAACTTATAGAATAATTATCTTTCAGGTGAGGATTATGAAAGAAAATAAATAAAAGAGTAGACAGAAAGAAGAAGAAAGGAAAAATAGCACAAGGGGGGAAGGATGTGATGCAAGAAAGAAATGAGAAACGTTCTATTTGAATTGCTACGAGTCGGCTCTCTCTGAAGCACTTACAGACTGATGTGTACACGTAAAAGCATTTAATCTATGTAACTTCAAGGGGTAGGAATGATTCCTAAGTATCACCATTCTGTCTACACAGTTTCTTAGAAATGCTATTTTATTCCTTCACTAGTTGTTTTATTTTTTTATAGGAGTTGTGGGGTTTGTTTTTGTTTTTAACTTACTATTAGTGTTGTAAAAAGAGACCATTATGATCATTATGGCTGGTCAAGATTCACCAACCCTATTTTAAATGTTTTGGATACTCTGAGCTATATCACAAACACAGAAAATATACAATTTGCTGTTATGTTTTGAGAGATTGCACTAATTTAGCCATTCAGTCATTCAACAAGTTCGTTAAATACCTACTAATTCATCTTTTTTAAATATATTTCCTATAGATTTCTAGGTAATAGAAGCCCATAGAAATTCCTTATTTCTATCTTACTCCTTACATGAATGTATGTTTTATACAACAGAAATCTCAAGACTACGTTAGGAGCTAAAAATCTCTGAGGAAAGTTATGTATTAATATACCATGGATGCACCCCTGTGACTTATCTTCAGTCCCATTATTAGATTGCAATAACATACCAACTTCTCCCATTTAATTATTTTTCTATTCTTAGAGGAAAGCAACTTAACCTTCAATTTTTTACAAATTTATATAAAAATGTGAATTGTTCTGAATTAGGAATCCAAATTTCAGTATATTTCCTAATCCTGAAATTCATGAAAAAGATCTTAAATCATTAAATCTGAGGTGACGTGAAGGCAATACAGGAAAGCCATAATTGCGCATGTGTTGGCATAAGCAGAAAAAGCAGAGGTAATTGTGGAAAGAGATGGGAGAGAGAGAAAGAGCATGCGTTTTAAATGAGAAAAAAATGATGTGATCTAGACCATACGCTCATTATGATTAGAAATTATAATTTAACTCTGTTGATTTTCAGGGTCGGGGTGTTTAATCCATAAAATGGCAGTAATAACACCTATTTCATTGTATTTATCTGGAATGATACTATGTATGTGCAAAGCAAGAAGATAATAGGTTTGTGTTATTACATCCTGAAGTTTTGTTTCATTCTCTTTATTATTATGGTTTATTGATAGTGATAGATTGTTCAGGTTGTTTGTCCTATTTCATTTTCATGCTAAACCCATCTGTTATCACACTGAGTTTTTATTAAAGAAAAAAAAAAAAACTATTAAAAGAGTTATGCGACCTTTAAAATGTTCCAGGGAGTTTCCATTACCTTTATCCTCCCCCTCCTCCTCCTCTATGCTCATTATCATAGTAGGAGTGTGATAATGATTTTTATAGTTCGCCTTCTAAAGGAAATCATAAATGCAGGGAAGATTGAGTTGTTTGGTAATGGGCGAGTCAGAATTTCGCCTTATCCACACGTGCACAGCGTTGCCAAAGTTCCCTATCAGTGTAGACTCCGTGTTTGAGAAGTGAGATATTGATTGCTACTGCAGGAGCCAGCTTAGCAGGCTGCATCCTCGGGAGAGTTGCCTAGCGTGGAGGCACAGGATGGATGACTGACAGCCGGCACCCAGTCTCCCTTTCTGACAAAGCTTTCACTTGTGATTAATGCTCCATCTCCTCTCCTGTTAGCAGCTGCCACTTTTCAGCCTAATGCCCAACTGCCAATCAGGTTCCAGTTATTTTTAATTAAGACCACTCACGGATTTCCCTCACGTAACTTGAATGGAAAGAAGGGGAATCCTCTTATTCATAATCAAATTTCATGTGTAAATTGCCTTAATCACACTTGTCTGGCAGTCCTCTAACGTGCTGCAGGAAGCGGCACTTTTCCTGTTCAGTCATGCATGGACCCCACACCTTACCCCTCAGATCCACAGCCACAATTATCTGTTTTTATTTGTGTCTCATTAAATCTGAAATGTGATTCATGATTAGAAATTGTTCCCAAATTTAGTCCTGAGCTCGAAATCCAAAATATACTTTGGGGTTGTTATATCTATTTGGAGAATGGCAAAGTGTGGGAAGTCTTTGCAGTCTCTGAATCACAAAACAGATATTTGAAAACTCATGGCTATGGAAGGGAAAACTGCCCGTCATTCATTCAGTCACACCGAACACCACTAGAGCTCCCTTACTCAGGATGTGCCTGGTTAATGAGCTCTGGTCCTGTGTGTTTCCTTTGTTCCTATCGTCTCCTTCCTCTAAATCCTGACCGTAGCACTCTGGGCTGAAAGTCTCTCGACAGAATCCATCAGTTGGAATGTTACAGTCCATATTTTCTGGTAGTCTAAAAGACCACTGAGCACGCCTCCTTCTCCCCATTCCCCTTTCTTCCTCTCTTAATTTCAGCTGGCATCCGAGTACTCAGCATGCATGGCACTCTTCCATGTTCTTTACATGTATTCCGTCATTTAATTCTCACAGCATATGTGTTTGCAGATGCATATACTGAGGCTTAGAGTTGCTATGATTTGCCTAATATCATAATAACTGTCAATGATAGCATTGGATCTCAGAGATTCTGCTTCCAGAGCCCGTGCTCTTGAGGATTTTGCTGCAGTCAGCCTAAGCTTCAGCAATAAAGGGTTACTAATCAAAACACTGAGGAATATAAAGTATCACTGTGTTAGGGATTCAGCACCTTGTTCCATCCCGCCTTGAAGGCTTGCACATGACTTCCAAAAGTTCATTCACCATGTAATTTTGTCATTGGTCCTCTTTCCTTTATAGTCTTCTACGGAAGTATACTTTATTTTGTCATATCCGGCATATAGAAGGATACAGAGTAAATACACTGAATAAATAATAGTGTTTTTCTGTAAATAAGGATATTGTTCATTGAAGTGATGAAAGTGTAGAATCATAGCGAAGGGATAGGAATTCAATGTGAAGAATGTCAAAATGCATAATTTTATAGAAAACAGCAAAAAATATTTAGGTACCACTTTTACGTAGTTTATTGTATTTGGTCTTCACATCACACGAGATAGGATTGCCAAATAAACCTATTCAACTCTCCTATATTTTTACCAGTCTATCTTTACTTCCCTAGTTATACATTTAAAGAAATACATCTGAAAGTATAAATGCCAAAATCTTTACCAGTGGATTTTTTTTTTTTAATTTTGCAGATAAAGTTAAAGGAGCTTTCATTTTCTGCTCTACTTATTGCTCTATTTCTTGAATTGCATGATCAAACTAAAGGCTAAAAAAAAAATCCTCATGATATAAGTTGAGTCTGAGACATGAAGGCTTCAAAGAACTTGTGTACAATCAAATATGTACCAGACTGGAGTTAGAAAGTTGAGTCTGTACCAGATAGAGAAACTCTGTAGCCACACCATAAACAAGAGCATTTATACTGAGGGGACAGATGGTATCACCTACCAAACAGGTAAAATTTCAAAGAGATGCATAAGATACTTTTCCCTACTAATGCATTCAGATCATCAAAAGGTTTATTTCATTCACACATGTTTAATCACCCTCCTCTCCCAAAATTTTTGGATATTTCCAATGAGGTCCTTACTTTGAGAAGCTGCAAATTAATTCAGCAAATTCCCACAGAGTTTCTGCTTTGGGCCCAACAGTAGTCATTGCAGAGAACTTAATATATATCATCTACACAACGACCTAGGGAGGCAAATACTTTTATTACCCCATTTTACAGATAACAAAATTGAAACTCAGAGTGATTAATGTATTTCCTAAGATTGTTAATAAGTGACTGGGTAGGATTCTGAGTAGGATTCATAGTCTCACCTTAAATAACATAGAAATGAAAACAAAAAAATTGTACTCAACAGATTCAGCTAGGAGGAACTCAAATAAATCGTAGATGTTGATTTTAATATAAACTAAAAATAAATAATTCTAATGAAGTTAGGTCTCAAATGGGTAGCTTTAATTTTATTTGTCACCTTGGGGCACCTGGGTGGGTCAGTCAGTTAAGTGCCTGCCTCTGGCTCAGGTCATGCTCTCCGGGTCCTGGGATGGAGCCCCACTTCTGATGGCTGGCTCCATGCTCAGCAGGGGGTCTGCCTCTCCCTCTGCCTCTCAGTCCCCTCCACCCCCTGTTCTTTCTTGCTCTCTTTCTCTCTCAAATGAATAAAATCTTTAAAAAAAATTGTCATCTATTTTTTTTAAATATTTCTCTTCATCCCATTATCTATCCAACCCTGTGAAATACTGATGGCCCCAAAAGAACATTTAGAACATACTTTTGGAGTTTTTATAGAAGGATTAATTTGAAGTTAATTTAAAATGGTCATAAGAATTTTGACACTCTGGTCATTGACAGATGGGATATATATCACCTCCCCTTGACTCTAAGAAGGCCTGCGACTGCATTGACAAATACTGTGCCGCACAAGTGAGGCTGTGCCCCTCAGGACCCGCCTTTGAAGAAGACAGACAACTTCTGTCTTATGTGCTTGCAGCTGCAAGCCACTATGGAAGAAGTCTGATTACTCTGAGGCAGACATGTGAGAAAGCCCAAAGTAGCCACATGAGAAGCGGTATTGGCGGGGTTGGGGTGGGGGGGACAGACGGACAGACAGACACGCCACAACGTACTCCAGTGAGTCCACAAGAGCACAGACATCGTGGAACAGAGACAAGTGGTCCCTGTGTGCCCTGACCCACAGTATACTGAGATCCATTTAAAATAAACCTAAGCTGTGCCTGTTACTCCACAACCGATAACCAGGATAGAGGATCAATTTCTTCTCACGTCTGGGATTGGAAGAATTGAGGAACTGCTGGCAGATCGTCCCTCCTGTCCTCCCTTCCTTATCTCTTCCCCACACTGCACGTCCCGACGTGGCAATGCAAGGCCGTTTATTTCCAGATGCTCTTCTGTCAGTAGAGGGAGATTCTAGCTGTGAATTGAGGTCACGGTTATTACCCTATTGGCAGGATGAAGGGGAGCATGGAACTAAAATTTGGAACTGAAAGGAAAATAAATTGTCCACACAAACATCTCCTTTAAATCATTCAGCAAACTGAGTCTGTCCTTATCAGTGGCACACACTGCTATGGTGTCAGGTGAAACGGCCTTTCACTGAGACTTTGCTAATTCTGCATCTGCAGAAGGAGAAGCTCTAAAGAACCTTCGATCCTATTTGGCCTCTTTGATTCTGTTGCAGTCTTTCTCCTCAGGTGAGAATCTCAAAGGTTAATACAAGAGGTAGCAGAAGATCAATTCCAGATATTTGCAAAACCTACTGCATGATCTATTTTATGTCAACCACATTTTTTAAAGCAAATGATTCAAGTAAATGCAGATTTTCACCTTTGTCACATGTTCTTATTCTTTTTTTTTTTAAAGATTTTATTTATTTATTCATGAGAGACACAGAGAGAGGCAGAGACATAGGCAGAGGGAGAAACAGGCTCCGTGCAGGGAGCCCTATGCGGGACTTGATCCCAGGACCAGGATCATACCCTGAGCCGAAGGTAGATGCTCCACCACTAAGCCACCCAGGTGCCCCTTTCTCCTTCTTTTCGAGAGAGAGAGAGAGAGAGAGAGAGAGAGAGAGAGCATGCATGAGCAGGGTGGGGCAAAGGGCAGAGGGAGAAGTGGAGAGAAAACCTTAAGCAGGCTCCACACTCAGTGCAGAGCCCAACACCTGGCTTGACCCCAAAACCTGGAGATGATGACCTGAGCCGAAATCAAGAGCTGGAGGCTCAACCAAGCCCCCCAGGTGTCCTGAGTGAATACTTTTAAATATTTTTAAAGGCCAATTATTTTGTAGGAAATAAAAAAAAATTGTTGTCTTCTGTTGTTCAATTCTCATAGTCAAAATAATAGGAAAAACAAATATTTGTTGAATTTATTTTTCTTTCAAAAGGCCATCTGACTTCGATCCATCTGGTATTATTTATACAGAAGAAAGTAGAATGACAACATTTCCACTACAGCAACTAAAAAAACATCTACATGATTTTTCTAATTGCAGCTGTAACTGTTCCAATAGATAGATATTAATGTGACCTACCTAACACAAATTTTAGCTTATCTACTTTTCTTTTAAGAATGACCTACATTTTTTCTTCCTCTGTCAAATCCACACTCTGAGTTACCAAAACAACAACGAGTTAACTTGAAGGCTTAGCATCAAGCTTTTTTTTTTTTTTTTTAATGTGTGGTCACTGGGGATCACATAACATAATTCTTTTTTGATGTCCATTACTTCCCAAGTATTAAATTAATGCATTAACCGAGCATTATAAAGAAGCTTTCCTAAATCAAACACTTAACAGTAAGGCTTCTTCCTCTGATTATTAGCCTTTAAACAGTGTCTTCCTGTTCACACTGACCTTGCTTTGTGTTCTAAAGCAGGACAGCAATTATAGTAATAATATCTTCCTTTGGATTAGGACTTCAGGGGAAGTAACTAGATGATATTTTCCTAAAGAAATTCCTTGACATGTACTTATTTACCTATAAAAGGTGACTTATAAGAGATGACTATGATTTACTTATTAGAGTCATCTTCATTCTACTATACCAGTAATTTAGGAAAACTTTATTTCATGGGTTGGCTTTAGCTCCATACACCTAACTGTGAAAATAAAGGCTAATCTGTATCAAGCTTCTTTTGAGATGTACTTATCCTAGGTGACTAAGTTTTTCTCATTTGATTTTATTTTTTATTTTTTTTTCATTTGATTTTATATATTAGTAGGCGAAATTTATACGGGAGAAAAGTGAGGTTAAGAAATCTCATAACTTGTAAAGGCCAACCCTTTAGTAATTAGTGGTGGATGATGTAGCAATACATTCATTTTTCCTCCTGACTGTGCTGCATTCCTTGATATAAGAAATGCTAGAGGGATATATTTCCATCTGTTTTTAACCTGGTCAGATATTAACAAACATGTTGCTCCTCATTTGATCATTCATTATGCATTTTCTGTTATTCAGGAGAATTTTGTGATTAGTACATAAAGAAATACACCCCTCTAGGGACAATCATAAGTAAATATTAAGGGTCCATTACGTGTCAGGACTGATACTGTGATTTATTTACTTCCAATCACCGTGTAATATCTTTGCCATGTGATTTCAAGATGAGAAAAATGGAAAGGAGTTTGGCATCTAATATATAAAACTGGAATTCAGCCTTAGCTTTTTTGATTCCAAAGTTTATGAGGACTTTCTACTGTCTTACCGTGTTCAAGACATTCAATAATGTAAAAATATCATTGGAAAATGCCTTTGAAAATGGAAGCCCAAGTTCAAGGGTCATTCTGGAAAAGGATGGAAAAAAAAGGAAAATACTTTCTACAAAATGACTATATGAATTTAGGCATATCTTTATGAGGCAGTGTTTTCTAATCAGCAAAAGGGTGTTGATACTACTTTCTTGCAAGTTGGAAAGATACAGAGAGATGATAAAACAGAAGTTGGCCAACAATCTTTTTACAATTTTTAAGGCTACTGTGTGCACTACAATGTGCCACCTGTTTTCGGAATACAACAAAGAAAATACAGATATTGTCTGATCCCTTAGACAGCATACACACAACAAATTATATCTATTGTTCCTTGTATCATCTTTAGTTTACTGTTATTCTAAAAGCAGTTACCACAAATAAGTATAGAGACAGAGACTAAAATCTTGTGCAGAAAATGGATGGCTAAAAGGGCAACTTTTCTTCTCTAATTGTTACCCTTCCAACTTTTCACATAGATTTGTGTACTATAAGCAGATTTAAATGACAGCAAAGTGTTAGTGATAAGGGAAGACTTCCATCCAAAGCCTTACAAATTCGGAGGAATAAATGCAATATGCTGTCTTGACTACTGTTGCCAGGGGTGTATTGTTCTCATGTTAAATTTCTTTTAGAATCCATTGCCTTGCACCTGGGAATATAGTTGCCAGGTAATGTAAGCACTCCAACCCAAAGATTATGCTGTAGAACAAGAGCAGCCCTTATTTCTGGCAGATGCAAATAATTGTAAACAAAATGTCCCTGACGTATACTATTAGTTGATATGAAAATGATTCTTGACGTGGAAGACTGAGAATGGGAAAAGCATTCAGTATATGTGTGACAGATCTGGGGGGGGGGGGAATGAAAAATAAACACTTACGACATATGCCTCCCACATTACAATGACAAGAGATAAATGTTTTCTTTTAACTCTCTTCTGGACAGGGCTAGGACAGAGTTGTTAATTGCTAGATTTGGCCAATTTCGTATGGGGCACTTTATGGTACTCAGTAAGTTGTAACATCATGGATGACAACACGCTTTCGAATCCATCAGACGTAGGCTGGAATCCCAGCTCCCTGACCCAGAACAATCCAATTACCGCTCTAAGCCTCAGTTCCCCCAGATTTACTTGGGCAATAAAAATGCCTTTTTCATAGCATGGTCATGAATCAAAAAAAGACAATATACCCAGAATATTAAATTCAATGTCTGATATGTAATTAATGATTCCTAAGTTAAATGGTATTAGAGTCAGATGCTGTCTACATCTGTGACAATAACTAGAGATGTTCTTTACCCAGGACATGGAGAAAGAACCAAAATCTGATAACAGTCATGAAACTTTCTTGTCTAGATTTTCAGCTGCACCCCACATATTTACTTCCCAGCATGTTTTACTATGTAAGGGCCTGTTTTGCAATTTAGTGGTATTTGAGCTAATGAACTGTAAAGTGTATCAAGATATACATATTAGGTATATGTGAGTATATGTAACATTACATATACTAGTGTATATTATACAAAATCAACATTAAAATTTAATATTTATACTGAAATCATATAATGTGAATGTTCTCAAGCTCTTCCCACCCACTGATCTTAATTACAAAGTCCTCAGGCTTTTTTCCCCTCTATACACTCTTGTCAGTCAGACTAGTGGTTTTCACTGGTCTTTGTTTCCTTTTTTTAAAACTGAGTGGTACGTACTCAAGATCATCTCAAGGAACTTATGCGCTAGGATGACTGAGGGGGTACAGATAGGACTCACATAACTGGTAATTTAATAAAGTAAAACCAGGGATTCATACATTTAAGGGAGGTCATGGGTTAGAGGATGGAGGGAGATGCTTTAGTTTGGCTAGTTGACCATAACTTTCTCAAGAAAGTAGTATTTGAGGTGAGGAGGAGTTTGTCCTTCTTGATTGCTCCTTTGGACTTTGGTCATGGGAATTGTGAGATGGAAAGGGAGAAGAGAGAGTAGGAAAAGACATGCTTTGGCTGGGGATTGGGGAGTGTTCACAGTGCCCATGAACAAACACAGGAGAATTGAAGAGTAGCTATGCTATACTAGAGTAGCTATGATATTGAGAGAATAGAAGGGAAACAGGAAAAAAAAAAAATTATTTCAGACATGTGCCCTTTCATGGCATCCGGGTACTACAAGTAAAATGCATGAACTACTTTGAAATTATATGAGTCTTTTTCTTTCCACAATAGTGACACTAAGTTAGGGGTATGAGTCTTGGAGTCCGTTTACTCGATTCAGATGGCAGTAGGGACACGTCTACCTGGACAGCCTCATTTTTTCTCAGCTGTAAATTGGAGGAAATGAGGACAGGGAACAGTGTCGTCCAGAGCACTGAGTAATTAAATATTTGTGAACTGCTTTAAAATGCCTTTGACATGTAATAATTATTACCTGTTGGCTGTCATTTTATTGTTAGTATTAAAATATTTTATATTGATGAATGAATTCTCTCTTTAAAATTAATTACTTTCACTAGATAATGTTTGTGGGAAACTATTCTTTCTTGATTGGAATGGTCCAAAAAAAAAAAAAAAAAAGTGTTCCTCGATTTCACAAAGCAGTTGTAATACCACGCAATGTATTCAGCCATCAGTTGTACATAATTTGATCATATAAGAATTTTTTTTATATAAACATTATTTGGCTTGTAAGCACAAGTACAAGAGCTAGTTATTAAGTTAAAGAGAGAAGAAACTAACACATAAATGAAAATGACATAAGGATATCAAAGTAAAATAGTTTGATGATCTGTATTTTAAAGATTTTTTCCTTTTTTAAATAATAGAGATTTTAAAAATTATTTCACACATTATAAATGCAAATTACGCTTTCTGCAAATGCCATAGATTGTATTCCTTATATATTTGTTTATTAATACTTAGTGTTTTTTAGGTTCCATAAAGAGAGAAGTGATAAATTCATCATCCCTATCCTCTAGGGGCCATAACTTGCTCAGGAAGCAAATAAACAAACAAACACATGCATAATCAATGATGTTACATTGTGGTGAATGCATTGTAAAGATATGAATAAGGAGTCTTGAGAACAGAGATAAAAATAATTAATAAAATTTCTCAAAGGGGAAAACATGTGAGTTTGGCCTTGACAGATGAGTCAGTTGAAATTACCCACTGGAGAAGGCTGAATATGAGCTAAGTCCTGAAAAGATATAGAAGTTGGGGGAAATATGAGGGAAATGAAAGGAATGATGAAATCATTAAATATCTGAGATGTGTTCTCTTCATTTAGGAGCACCATTAGATGATTTTAAGGAAGGACAGGCTATGGATAAGACCATCTGTAAAAACAATCATTTTGGACATTCCTGCCTAGGACAGACCAAGCACCCAGACGTCTCCTGGCCAACCATATATTTTTTTTCTGGAAAGTGACCTCTCTCAATGGGTATCTACAATACAGATAACATTCCTTTTCAAACATGGATTCTGAACAATCTGAAAATAGGACAAAGAATATATATGGAGGTCATGATATATCCTTGGTTATTGTTAAGGAAGGGCAGGATTAGAGGCTGCAGCATTTTATCTAGTAGCTAGACTATCTTGTTATATTCTAACCCATAATTTGATATGGGGTCACCTAGTCCCAAAGGAGTCTGTGCCAGGGCAACACGCCTAATCACTTAGAACAGGTCTGTCTAGGTAAGATGGCTTATAGGACTGTTGGACACACGTAGGCTTGAACTCAAGAGGAAGAAATGAAACTCAGAGCTGACAGTTCCTATTCTTCACAAATTAACCTACATGACCATCACTCCAGATTCTCCAAGATAAAGAGTATGAAGGAATGAAGAGCACCCAGGAGTATCACAACACTGGAGTTCCCTATACCTGAAAGAAAATAAGATGCAAGGCACGAAGCATTTTCCCCACTCTGGGCAATCTTTGAACCCAGGTTGTTTTGATTATACTCCATTAATTTTAACTCTGGGTCATTAATCCTTATTCTCCTCACTCACTTCCAAACAGTACCTTTGTGATAAAAAGCAAGCCAAAGACTTCTGGCTGGAGGACAGCTGAGTTTTGGAAAGAGAATAGTTAGTTTCTGAGTTGCTGCACTTATGAATTAAGACTCCTGGAATGGTGTTCCAAAGCAGGCATTAGGCTAAACATGCTGGGTAAAGAAGAATGCACCGTGGTCTTTCTGCAGAAACTCTTTCTGAGTGAAAGCTGCCAGCGAGCATTAGTGGCATCCAAGAGGGAGAGCAACTATGCGGCCTGCTGTGCCTTTCACAGAGGGGGATTTTGATGATTCTACTTAAAAAAAAAAAAAAAAAAAGAGGCTTTCCAACATCAGTGACTGTGTATTGTTAAAATTTAAAATCTGGTGCTACGTTTCCATGTGGACTTTACCATTCCCATGGGCCTGGAGGGTCAAGTTATACCATCAATGATGTCTTCATTACATCACCCGGGGAGTGAATCAAACGAAGAGCTACTCTTCTTCTTAAATAATTATACCTCTATGTATATCTCATGCTGCCTTTGCAGAGAAATTGGTGTTCTTTTTTAACTTAGCCGTACAATGAACTTGGTGAAATGTGCACAATAAAGAGGTTCCTATTTTGAGCTGCTTTTTAACTAAGAATATTTTATACTACTGCACCTCCATAGTCTTTAACACACTGGCATTATGTAAATTAAATATGTTAATCCCCGACTCTATGCAATCTTCTACCATTTAAACTTTTTTCCCCTTTTGTTACCAGAGAGGCGAAACAAAAAGAAAAAAAAAAAAGATTTAAGAAAAGACTCCTGCCAAAAATAATAGCTATGTTCAATGTTTTCCCTGGTTTCTTATTGTTTAAAATGTACTTTTCCTGCCAAGGTCCCGTTAAAGTGCATTACCTCCACATGCTAATAGACTAATTAAAATATGAATAAATAAAAAACCCTACATTTCCTATAAACTTTTTTTCACCTTTTCTGGTGAACTTGGAGTTTTTCCAAACTTGGACTAATCAAGGAGATATCTTTTACTTTATTGCTTTTTTTCCAAGAAAACTTCAGTCCCTACCCCTTTTTCAGTATGAACCTAGGACTGGATGGTTCTCCATGGAGTCACAACAAAAAGATTATTTGAGATTAAGAAGACTTAATAGTGTGAAACCTTGTTCTTAGTGTCTTTTAACTTCTCTGTGCCTTATTTTCTTATTTATAAAATGGTCATGTATTTACTTCATCTCAAAAGGGAATTATAAAGGAAAGATGGCAGTTTTGGTCTATCCCTGATCTACAGGAATTACACCTCTGATTTACCTTTTATCCTAATCATTTAGCCCAGGTCTGGAGCGTAATAGGACTTGAGAAAATATTCATTACGTAGATAGAGTTTTGAGGCTTCTATGGTTAAATGTGGAAGTCTGTGACAGTTGGTCTGAAATATGGCTCAGAGGACCTTGGCCAAACTATCCATGTCTTTGATATCCTAGGTAAATAAGGGAAAGCAAACAGGAGACAAGATGTGAGGCAAAAAATTGGATTCATGAAAGATAAGCTCATTGTCTCACTGTTGCTAACCGAATTTCATAACTATTGGGTATTTAACAAGTACCAAGAGCACACTATAGGCTACACTTAAAAGCAATGCTTAAAATATCATTATAAATGAGACAGATTACACATTAACTCAAACTTAATGCGTCACTTAGGAGGAAGAGATTTTGCATTTATCAGTTTTCTATATCAGCTACTGTGACAGACCCTTTCTTGGAGCATTTTGTTTAACCTCTGTGACTACCAATGAGGGATAAGTAATACTACTTCCATTTGACACCTAAGGAAAATGAAGGAGCGATATTTAGAAATCAGTTCATGTACAATGATTATATTTATGAGTTGTGCCAGTTTTTATGCATCTCGACAAATCAGAGTGTCGTTAGTAGGGCAGGCAGATAAAGTCATTGATACAGGTGCTATAATAGGTCGCGGATATGATGAAGACAGAGAAGAGTGAAGTGAGCACTGTGTATCCAACTTCTCTTATGGGGGGAAGAGATGGGTTCATAAGGATATGAGAGATTCATATCATGGGATTTTATAGCTTAGGACATCTTCAGCAAGTATCTAGTAAATACATTCTCCTAACTGTGGACCAGGCCAGAAAGATCATCTTTTCTTTGGACCATCTAACATCTCTAATATCTTTTATAAAGACAGGACTGACTGACTTTATTTTACAAAGTCTGACCTTTCTCTCATGTAGTGTCATTTAGGAATTGAGTTTAATGTCACAAGATGGCAGCTGCATAATTTCGCTAAAAAGAAAAACTCCCCTTCCAACAACACACATATTCCATACTCCTTGATGATGTTTGGTGCTTAGGATCCTTTTTGTTTTGTTTTATCTTAAGAAGGGATCTATGGTGGAACTCTAAGATTAAAACAAATGTCTTTCCCAAGGTTACAGGCTATGCTTATGGATTCCTGGAAGAGAAGGGGGAGAAAATAATCCAAGAACGTCAAATTTGGGGTGCAGAAATAAAATCTGGCAGCCTTAATCTCAGAAAAGCTCTTGGTATCAAAGAAATAAGACCAATCCTTATACCAAGGCTCCAAATTGGATTAGGCCTATTTAATGGCCCATATGCCCACTATTCACTGTCCCATTCACCCAATATTTCAGTGATTTAGCCACCCTGTCACATAACGGGGGTGTATTAATAAATAAAATACCTATGGTCTATGCTCTCAAGAAGCTTGCAATCTGTTAGAAGAGATAGACAATGCTTGAGTAAAGAAAAAATTCACTAATTACTCACTTTGATAATTCCATGGTGGAATCAAAAAGGTGCAGTGACAAGAATAAGAGGGATCTACTAATTTACATTTAGAACTCTAAGCTGGGAAAAAGAACGCAATTTTTGTCAAGGGAATAGACAGTTTCCAGGCAGAGAGAACATAATGTGCAAAAGCCTTGTGATGAAGATTCTATGTTCGGGGGAAAAGAAAATCTCTTCTATATGGAAGTTGTTGATCTTTCTAGCACCAGTCTACTGCCCTTTGTTCTTGCTCTTTTCCTTCTGGGAGGCTGTTTTTCATTCCTACCTCCTGCTGATATCTCTGTGTTTGTCTCTAGCCAAGACCTCTCCCATGAGCTTCAGACTTTTCCATTGAGCATCTCAAACTAGGTATCTCACAGGTGCCTCAAAGTGATCACGACCAGAATTCAATTATTTATTTTCTCCTTCAGTCCTCCACCTTGTCCTGCTCCATCTTCCCTGACTGCTCCTTCTACTTTATCCTCATGTCTAATAGTAACGAAAGTCTATCAGTTCATCCTTAGATGAAGTTCATCCTTTTTTCCATATAGATTTCCCACCCCGCCATTCTATACTTTTTCCTTTAGTCTTCTCTTCCTATCTGCTGTTTCCCCCTAGTTTTTTGTCATCTCATTCCTCATCTATTATGCAAGCTTTTTATCTGGAATTCTTATTAATATCCTCAGAGTGATTTTTATAAACTCTAGATCTATCATGTCACATCCCTGCTTAAAACTCCAGTGATTTCTCCAAAAGAAAGTGCACGTTCTCTTTGACATGGAAAACTCTTATTCTTGAACCAAAATCTTTTTCTTGATTTGTCCCAATATTCCTTGATTCTACAATTTATAGTATGTTAATCATTTTATATCAAATATCTTCTAGCCATTCAAATAAAGAGGATGTGCTAACACCTCTCTGCCTTTGCACATAATGTATGTTCAGCATAGAATATAACCCGCTTCTTTGTGTGCCGGTCATACTTCAGGTTTTTTGTCATATGCTACTTTCAGCACTTAGAGGCTACATCTATCATAACAGTTGTCCCACTGGACTCTAATTATGTCTGTTTTTCTTTCATGGCCATGACTCTTTTGAGTTCAGCCATGTCCTCTTCTTTATTGTATTATTACATCTTCTAATCACCTGAACACATAGCAGGACATTTAGTACAGAGTAAATTCTTCAATGAATGGGTACGTGAATTGTCAGCGGACAAAAGGGCTTTACAGGAACCACTTGCTTTCATGATTCTGAAGACTTTCAAGTGAATGACACATCTGTCTCCACAATAGAGAAATTACAACCTCACGTAAACATCCAGTCATCAATAGAACAAGTTGAAGTGAAATCAACAAGCAGAATGTTTTATGCTAAAAGGTCTGCTTTGTGGGTTTTCCCTCCAGTCATTGTGATGAGAATAGGGATTCCCATTCCCTGTCTATCTGAAAAACAGGCCTTCAAGTATCACACTTCACTGGTTATTCAGTAAACTGTTATAGGAACAGGGCTACAACCAGAAAGTTCGAGAGGGATACAGCAGGAGAGGAAGCTTTAGTCTCTGACTTAACCTTATCATTTAGTCAGCATTATCAGAGGTGCATTATTTGTTGAACCTATACACACATTTGGCAACCATCTTTAATCTATCATACTCGGACTTCTGTAAAAATAAAAGCATGTTTTAATCTGTCCCTGTTGAAGACATACAAATTCCAAATTGGGTTGGTGGCAGAGGGTGAGGGCATGAGGCAAAATGAAAAGAAAGAGGAATTCAGATACTAGACTCTTAAGAGTATTGATTCTCAACCATGGGTGATTTTACTCCACAGGGTGTATTTGGTAAAGTCAAGAGACACTTACACAAGTATCACGAGGTGAGTGCTACTATCATCTAGTGGGCCTCTGCCAGAGTTGCTAATCATTATCATAGAATGCACAGGATGCCCAGCCCCTTCAACAAAGAATTCAACCCCAAAAGTCAATAGTGCCAAAATTAAGAATTTCTGCCCTATTGTCAGTGATATTAATTGATTCTGTGATCTTAAAGTAGTCACTTATAATCTTAGGACCTCACTTAACTCATCTGTGAAATCAAGAGTAGGGACTAAAAGGTTACTGAATTTTTTTTTTTTTTTTTTTTTTTTTTTTTGCTATTTGTTGTTATGTAAGTCCAGATCCTAGGGCATAGAAACATGAAGACAATATAAAATACAGAGAAAAAATTAGAATGACTAAGGAGACACCTGAGTGGTTCAGTTGGCTAAGTGTCTGACTCTTGATTTCACCTCAGATCATGATCTCAGCATCATACTATTGAGTCCCTGATTGTGCTCTCTCTCTCTCTCTCTAGAACAGAAAAGAAAAGCTCACTCATAGAAAAATAATATCACAAGATTTTTTATGCCCAAAAGGGAATTGAGACTCAGCTTATTCATTAGTTTCCAAACTGTGCCTCTCTGGAAACAGACATCTACAGAGGCAGTTACAGCTTTGGGGACAATTTTATAGTTTTCAAAGATTTATTTTCTTAAATATTATTTTAAATATCATTAAGGGGCAAAACTGAAAGTCTCTATGTTTTATTTTCCTGTCTTACATTATATCAGTAATTACATAGAGATTTTCGTGCTTAGCAAAAACTTTAGTTGACTATATATGGGTGTGTATGTGCATATGTAGATGTATATATGTGTATACATTTATAATATATGTATAATATCACATACATTGCATTAAAACATTAATATTTTTTTCTGGGCCTACCGATAAGAGCTCAGGATATAGCACTAAATAAGACATAGAGGGTTCTGGTTTTCAGACTTAGGGGTACAAATAAACAATTACACTGAAAAGGTACACAGTGTGATAAATAGGTACATAAATAGTAACGGATAAATGGAAATATTGGGACATAGAGGGTACGATGTTATACATGCATGAAGTTTCTAATGAAGTCAACTTTAGACATAAAGAAATATCCATGTTAAAAATGAAAATAGAAGTACAAGTTAGAGAGGCGAAAGTGAACAGAGTATTTCCCAAGCAGAGCTAACAGTATTACTGCAAGATAAAAAAGAAGAAGAACAGGTAAAAAAAAAAAAAAAGAAGAACAATATCTTCATAAAAACTTTGATGCTGGTCAACTGACACATATCAATATGGATGAAGGCCAAGAGTGAATTCAAGAGGTCCTTGGTGAGGGAGACTCAGACAGAAACACAGAATTAGGGTGTGAATATAGGCCTCCCTCCTTGTAGGCTGTTGTACTTCTGACAGCAGTGACCTGAGGACCATTGTGGAGTTGTCCAATACCAAGTTCATTGACAGCAAATGGCATGTTCAGCTGATCATGAAATGACCTGACAACACATCTCTCACTCCATAGCATCTCAACCATCATTCTACCCAATCTTCTGTTTAACATTTAACCCCAGATGCTTGACGGCCCCTCCAGGGCAGGGGTCATTTTAGACTCTAATATCATCCAGGGTTTAGTCAAAATGTTAGTGCTTTTTTTTTTTTTAATTACTTCAGGAAAAATATTTGAAATTATTTCTTCTGAATCCTATTTTGTGTGCGTCTCTCTGTGTGTGTGAGAGTATGTTTGTGCATATACACACACGAACATGTATATACATATGTAATCTGTATCTATCTATGGTACACGGTTAGAGTAGTCTAATAAGCTACTCAGAGAAAGGCAGGAACTAGAATCGGGGCATTTATAGGTAGACTTAAAAAGCTCACAGTCACAAAGCTCATTGGAAATACAATGTGGATCACGAATGAAAGGGAGAATGTTAAGAATGAATCGAAACCAGCACAGTACAGTCGTAAGTAATATCCAATAAAGTGGGGATTCCACTCTGGCCAGTGTGAACGTCCCTACCCACACAAAAGGGCTATATTCAGAGTTGCTGGTGTGATTTTAGGCCAAAGATTCTTATACAACCTAGGCCTATGACAAATGGTCTATGTCCAGAAAATGGAAAGGCCAGGGGAAGGCTGGGCATGGTTTCAGAACCTCTGCTAAATCCCTAAATTTCAGCAAGGGACTATGTCTTATAGGGCACTGCAGAGCCTTTCCATAAGTAAAATCAAGGGGTCTCAACAAAATTTTAGAACAATTTTTAGAGCTGAACTCCAGAACCAGTCTGATCGGGGAGGGACTGGAGCACAGGAGAGTTCTATGAGTACAGAGTTCAGATTTACCCTAAATATTAAGCATATTTATCTAGTACCAACTTCTCAATCTTGGATTAGGTTACATCCTTCTATCTAGGTTTCTTGAGCACTTTTACCTTCTAGGTTCTCCAGCACCACTTCCTATTTCCCTATGTTTTTCACTCTTTCTTGTATTCAACGTATTTGTTTGGACCAAAGTTACATCCAGAGATTCCAGGTTCCTTTAAATCCATTAGATCCTATCCTAAATGTCTCAAACAAATAGAACAGAATTTTTCAGTTTAGCACTAAACAGTGGTCCCTTTAAGTAAGCTAGAGGTTTGGATTGAATTAATCCCCGTGGATTAATTTCTAAAAGTAGAGAGATAACACTGATGAGGTCACACCTTCTTTCCCCATCTAAAACACTTCAAAGGCTACCATTACCTTTGGGATATTCTTTTATTTATTTAAGATTTATTTATTTATTCATGAGAGACACACAGGCAGAGGGAGAAGCAGGCTCCATGCAGGGAGCCCGATGGGGGACTCGATCTCGGGTCTCCAGGATCAGGTCCGGGGCTGAAGGCAGCGCTAAACCACTGAGCCACCCGGGCTGCCCAATATTCTCCTTGTATATGGCCCACAGTGCCCCATACAATCTTATCCCCATGTAGCTCGCTAGTTCAGCCTGTCATTTGCCAGCCCTCTCTCTGCATATAGAATATATACATATAGAATTATAATTATATTGATTATATAAATATAAATATATTCACTACATATTCAACACAATTAAATATGTATGTGTGTATATATGTATTCACAGATACATATCATTTATGTTATCATATAATTTCCTTAGATCTTGGAAACACTGTCCCTCTCTTGCTTCCTTGAACTCCGCATGATTTTTGATCCACGGGACCTCTACCCTAACCTGTCCACTAATTAACTTCCCTCTTCCCCAGAGCAGAATTGAAGCACGAATTCCTTAGGTGGGCCAATCCTGACCAGGTCAAAGTCATTCAACACAAATTCACTGAGGGTCCACTATGTGCCAGCCAATGTCCAAGTCTAAGAGCAGTAAACAAATTGTCCTAAGATTTCATCATTCCTTGGAACTGTCCTGTGTATCACTTATCCCTGGTGTAATTTAACTTCTATTCATGTATTACTTTAATACTTACTGCCTTACTTATTCTTACTCTCCCTGAAGCCAGGAAGTATGGCTGCTTTTGTTCACTATTTATTCATTTATTTGAGAGAGAGAGAAAGAGAGAGTAAGCAAGAGTGTGCATGCGCAGACGGGAAGGGCAGAGGGAGAAGCACACTCCCTGCTGGGCAGTACCTCAACGCGGGACTCGATCCCAGGACTCTGGGATATGACCCTAGCCAAAGGCAGACATTTAACAGACTGAGCCACCCAGGGACCCTTTTGCTCACTTTTTCAATCAATGCTCATAACAGTTTGGCACATGATATTTGCAGAATATGACAATAAATAAAATTATGGCTCCATAAACATAACAAAGATCCATAAAAAGGATCTTTGATTTGGACAAGTAACAAGTATTCTCCCCTGATTCATGAGTAGAAAGTTTACCTATTTACCCCTGCTTTAAGCTGAAGTGGGGAGTAAGTCAAAGTACAAACACAGGTGTACAGAACACACACCTAGGGACATTCATCACATCTTAGCCACGTACAGAGCCCAGCCAACTTTGATCAGTGAGGAACATCAACCGAAATCTAAAGTACACTTTGGGCATAAAGAAATCTGATTTTGTTTTCGGCATTGATCAAACTCATCAGCAGATTTCCTTCTCTGTATCCAGCCAACACTTCCGGATGTAACCAAACATTTCCTAGTTCTTAAAGACGTTATAAGGGAAGGCTGGATTGTCTTTGCCTTTCCAAAGCTGCAAAATCCTCAGAATTATCTTGCGGTTCCTTTTCTCTTTGTAGAAGTAACAGCATTTATATTATATTTATTTATTCATTTTTTTATTTTATGAATGGAAAGAAGACAGGGTAGTTGCTGAGACATAGTAGGCAGTCCATAATTACCTGAAAAGGGAGATGAGTGAGGCACAAGATGGGATCTGGAGTGGAGTTCTCATCGCCGCTGTCACCATAGCTTTAAGGATTTCTCTCAACTTATTTTTTCACCTGACTTAGCCAGATTTAACTTAACATATTAATTGCTTTTAAGCTCTAAATTCTGTAATTTTATACAAACCTGGTTGCTTTTATTTTGAAAACTTTCAAAAAAATTGCCCTCTTACGATGAGAACCAGCATTAAAGAAAAATAGAGGTCTTCCATGAGTTTGATTTTACACGAGTCATAAACATGTTTTTAGTATTTAAATTATCCTTTTGTTCTACTCTTTCATGGGGTACATTTATTTTAAAGAACTTAGTCTGTGTGTGTATATTATTGTTTCCCTTTGCAAAACAGACAGCAATGAAGTTAGGAAATTTTGGAATAAAAAAAAAAAGTCACTTGCAGTATCATTAAGTTTATTTCATTTCCCATTCTCATTACTATCACTGTCAAAATAATAGGTTCAATTTGTGTTATGTTCTCATTACAACCTTGAATGAGGCATCAGAATTTTAATGCCTCATATTTTCAAAGAATTAGAGAGCATGCTGTATTACATTGACCTTTTCAATATTCCATATAAATGGATTACTAGAAACCACCTTCGAGAAGACGTGTTTGTATCTCTCCTGCCCTCCCTGCACAGCAACTTAACCTCCTCCTTAACTGGGGAGAAGGGCAGAAGAATTTTTCCAATTAGGCAGCCATAGGTCGTAAAAAGGTTACAATGTCTATATATACATGTGTGTATAATCACATATACACTCACAAACACATATATACATGTACGTATATGCACACACATATATATAATATTGAGTATACACATATTTTTTTGTAATTTAAATATATTGGCATCTTTATTATATCCTAAAGTTAAGAACCCATTCAAAAGATAATGTTCCACATTGTCACATTAGGGGAAATTTCATCTTATTCCCATTTATGAAATACAGACTGAGGCTGGGATTAAGTTTTAATAGATTAATTATGATAATTTAGAGAAATAATTCCATTTGAATCTACTGAAATGAGTATCAAAAAGAAAAAAAAAACACATTATGTAGAATTTACTCAGCCCATCAGCCTAAACAATGTACTTGTATTAAAATATCCTCTTCTCATTACGACCCAAGATATTACCAATATCTGCAGTGCATAGGTGAGGAGTTGAAGAACAGAGAGATTTATCCATTGTTCAACTCCAAATAGCTAAAATTATAAAGCCAGAAATAAACCTCAAAAAGAAAAAAATCCTATATTTACTATGACATCATTAAAATCATAGACTTCGGGATCCCTGGGTGGCGCAGCGGTTTGGCGCCTGCCTTTGGCCCAGGGCGCGATCCTGGAGACCCGGGATCGAATCCCACATCGGGCTCCCGGTGCATGGAGCCTGCTTCTCCCTCCACCTGTGTCTCTGCCTCTCTCTCTCTCTCTCTGTATGACTATCATAAATAAATAATAAAATAAAAAAAAAATAAAATAAAATCATAGACTTTTTTCATTTCCTTGAAAAACTTCAAGTTATAGTTTTATCATACTATGAATTTTGTTATAATTTTATCATGCTAGAATTTTTATTTATTTATTTATTTATTTATTTTAGAATTTTTAACATACTACTATGATACAACTTTGTCACACTATAATCTTCAATAAGGGAGATGAAGAGAAATCTAGTAGATAGCCCTTTAACCTCTTGATCAGGAGGTAATTAATAAAATGCATGAGTGAGTAAATCAGCAGTGTTTGCCACAAGATCCTCGGTCCCACTGCGATCAAATTCAGAGCCCAGGATTATTATTATTATTGTTGTTATTACTTTCCCCACTAGATCACATGTAACATTTTAGACAAATTATACTTAAAATCATACTAAAGCAACACCATAAAAAAATAAAGCAACACCATAAAAGTTTTAACACCAGTCTTTTTAAGTAAGACTAAATATTTGCAATTATCCAATTAGATATAATTTATATACTTATTGTACTTGTAAGACTTCCTGACCCTTGATTACACATTAAAAATAGAAGAAAAAAAAAAGAAGAAGAAAAAAGAAAAATAGAAGTGGGTTTGGTTTTGGAGAGACAGTTTACACATGTTAAATTGTTTCAAGGGTTTTAATTCCATATTTAATTAATATTAACATATTTTTATTGGTAAAAATCACTCAAATAAAAATTGCACATTTTAAACAATTGATTCAGTACTTCCTGGTTGTAGGTTCCCTAATTAAAACTTTAAACTAAATTGAACTTTCTTCTCTACTCTACCTAATACACACATACTCTACAGACACCTAAAACAGATTTCCAAATTTTAATATAGAATTTAAAGACTATAATTTCCTGTATCTTCTTTGTGGATTTTGAGGGCTTAATTGCTATGTTATGGCTGCACTTATCAGAAAGCATTGAAAAGTGTTAATTACTTTGTACTTTCGTTAGTTATGAATGCATGCAAAATTTAACTTTTTCCCTAGAAGCAAATAAAGTTCACATTTATTATGTTACATAAAAGTTACAGAATGATTTAAAATAATTAAGCCAAAGGCAGTCATATTCCAAGTTTCAAACATTTGTGTGGAACATAAAATGAATCTTGGAAAACTCTGTAAAACCATAAAGTCATTTTCATAAGAACAAATCATTGGTGGGACAAAAGGAAAAAACGTCACACGTGTGCATATGTAGACATGCATATAGGCACACGTGTATGTATGTATGTTGTTTGACAAACATAAAAGTTTGTAAAAAAATAAAATAATTGAAAATAAGCATAGAAATGATTCTTTTAAATATCACCTGTTCCAACCATTTCCTTGGTACCTGGATCCCAGCACCACATTTTAATTCTTGAATCTAATGTGAAATTATTACCAATTATCTTTGTTAGAAGACTTCTACTGACTGGAACTCACCATTACGAGAGGTGGTTTCATCCAATACTTAATTCGACTATAATTATCTTAAAAAAATATTCTTTGTCTTTAATTGCACTGTACCACCCAGTTGATATATTTGCTGCAATCCATTAATTAATTCAAGAAATATTTTTGAGTATCTGCTATATAACCAGTATTATTTTATGTGCCAAGTCACAGCAGTGCATAAACAGGTAGAAAATTCCTGTCCTCACATAAACTGTGTGTAGGAGTGAGAGGAGGGGATGTTCAGAGGCAATAAAAAATGAGGATGAAATATTTAGCATGAAAGGACTACGCTATGATGAAGACACGACTTTCAGCACTGGAACGACAACTGCTACGTAATACATATGAAATCCTGGGAGTACCTCCTTCAGTCAAAAGTTATATGAACCATATGACCTAACACACAAATATGGTTTGACTGTGTTCTTGCCTCTGCATTTAGCAGTCTGAATTACTGTTTTACTATTACGAGGCTGATGGTGGTTTTTTATATGGTGGAGGTAGCAGCATATCCTTCTCTACAAGGCAGGCAAATGACAATCTGTTTGACATATCTCAACTCTGAATTTATCTCTGTTGGTTCCTAAAATGGTTCTCTTTTATAATTTATTTTCTACTTTTCTCATTTTTTCAATCTTCTTTGAGAAAACTCATCTGTATTAATTCATGCTCCCCAATTCCACATGCATATATTGAAAAATGAAAAAAAGTAAAGATGTAAATTGAAAATATATGAAGAGTAAAAATCAACAGAACGAAATTTTTAGGCGAAGCAAAGGCTGGACGGTACCACTGTAATATAAAAATTATCTTTAAGAACTACACGTAATGTATAGTATTCGTGCCTATAGTTAGCAATACTGTGTTGCACATTTCAAAGTTGCTAAGAGAGTAGATCTGAAAAGTTTTCATCATAAGACAAAGTTTAACTATGTGAGGTGATGTTAACTTATAATAGAAATCATTTTATAACGCATATTATAATGCGCATATATCAAATGATTCTAGTGTACACTTTGCATTAATACAGTGTTATGTCAGTTATATCTCAATAACACTGGGAAAAAAAATAGCAACATTCTTAATCTTAACATTTTAAAGTGAAACAGAAAGAGAAGGAAACAACCTAACTACAATAAGGATAGATTACTGTTAGAGAAACCACTATCCCAAATAACAATACACTAAAAACCTTATCAGTTCAAACCAGAAAGAGAGATACTGTAAGGTTTTAGCAATTGAAATAATAAATTAAAAATGAAATAACTGGCATACATATTAAAAAATATGTCAAACTATCCCTAAATGGTGGTGACTGTGGTTTTAAGTATAACTAGAGTATAATAAAAGAGGGTAGTAAAGTAGTAGATTCTAATACAAGTATACAATAATGAGTAGCTTTTTCTCTCCTCCAGAAAAACATATGCAAAATGGAAATTTAAAAATCCATTCCCAATCGCATAAAAATATGCAGGAATATACTTAATAGAAAAAAAGCATAAAATGAAAAATCATATAACAAAAATCATATAACACATGGAATGGCATCTTGAACAGAAAAACTTAGTATCATAAAAATGCAAATTCTTCCAAAATTAATAGAAAATATTAATGCAGTTTCCATTAAAATTCCAAAAAGATCAAAATGGTAAAAGGGATTTAGGTAAATTCATCTTAAGTTTATATAGAAAGCAAAGACTCAAAAATAGCCAAGAAAACAATGAAAATGAACACTGAAGATATACATATCTGATAACCAGAATATGTTATAAAGAAGAATAAAATGTGGGGAAATAAAGAACTACGTTGAGAGAGTAAATATTCTGACTACATATTAGGTGTGTTTTTATTAAATTGCCATTTTCTATATTTTGTGTTTATTTTCCCCTTTCTTCCAACCTCCCTCTTTTTCATTCTCGATTTTCACTCAGAAATCATGTCTCATTTCAGTGGTGTATATTTTAATTCTTATGTCCAGTCAAGCACCATGGCTACTTTCCATGAGAAGAGCCAAACTCTAAATCTGAAAGACATAAGACAGGGATTTTTTTTTTTCTTCATAGAGTAATAACTTCCTCTAGGTATTTTAATGCCACGGTAAGTCAATCAAACTACAATTGACTGTAATTGTGATTCCCACAGCTTTTCATCTTAAAAAAAAAAAAAAAAAGTACTTAAAGTTAAGAAGAGATGAAAAATTATCTATGACTTTAAGTATTAGAAAATCTGATCTTCCTATGAATACATTGCTGATTCTAAGTAAGAAAAAAAATATATATATATATTCTTTTCTAAAGCTTTAGCCTCACTAACCCAGAGATAATCCCACATCTTAAGCCGATAGATGGGTCCCTTGTACCATTTTTGACTGTCAACCTGATTTTTTTTTTCCCAAGAAACGATATCAAATACTAAACTTCATTATGTTTGCAGATCTAGGTGATACTGTACTGAGATCTCAATTGTGATCTCCCTGAGAGCAGACATTGTGCATTATTTATCACTTTTCTTATCACCATCATCTTAAAATAGGGCTAGAAGAATATATGATATAAATGAAAATTGAGGAGCAATGAATAGCTTTGTATTGGAGAAATGGCAGTTGCTACCAATGTAACCTATATATTTTTTAAAAACTTAAAACAAAAATATTCTCCTTGTTAGAGTACACATATATACACACATGTACAAGAAGTTCATGTCTTTATATATATATATACACACGTATAAATAAAGTTTGTGTATGTGTATATATACACACACAAACTAATACACATTCAGAAGTACAGTAAAAATGTTTGTGATTATATATAACTTATAACATCTGCTATTTGAAAACACGCCCACTTAAATGGGCATTATCAATTAATACTCTAATTAAACACTTTATATTAGCATTTGCATTCTTATTTCTAAGATATAGAAATAGTGGGAGAGCACATATGGGATTGAACCAAATTAACAGAAAACCAAAAAGGAAATACCTAGAGGGATGTGGCATGTATGTATTTGGTATGGCACAAACCTGGAAAGGTATAATGTCAAAAGATATTTTGCTATTTCCTTTCAAAAGCAAATCTTTCCTCATAGGATAATTTACTTGTTCTTCTTCTCCTTTACAGACTCCGACAAGAATGGTTTGTTTTAGACCTAGAGATGGCACTTTGCTCTCAAGAAATAATGTATTAGAAGTGACAAATTTCTATTCCCAATGACTGAAGTGCTGGCAAATAAAAGCCCTGAGAAAAGGCAGAAAGAATTAGAAGTACAAAGCTGTAAGTGGTGAATATTGTTCCCTAAGAGAATACCTGTTTACAGGGAGATGTCGGTTTGTAATACAGGTTGAGGACAGCAATCCCTTTGTTCACCATCCCTCCTACGAGTAACCATGAAAAGCACTAGCATTACCAGAGGAAGGATAGGGACTGGGCTATTACGCTTTAAGTAAAGAGAGAGTTATTAACATTTAGGGTCTAATGGTGATTCTAATACGTCTATATTTCTTTAAAATGTCTTGGTACAGGTGGTTCAGGTATTTCTATATGGAAATGAGGAGTTCACCGCTGTATGTCTTCCTTACCTTGGACACAGTGCTCTTGCACAAGAAAGTCTTTTCTGATCTTAGATAAGAATTTAGCTGGCTCTAATCATGAGGTACTTTTGATTGTTGAACTACAAAAGGAAACTACAATGTAAACACCTCTTAGTACTTTATTAGAATTAAAATCAGCAGAGATTGTCTACAGGGCAAAGACTATCTAGAAACTCTGCTCTAAAGTTTATCCAAACATTACCTTAAACCTTGGTTTCATGGAACTTGGAAAGGGAAGTTCATCACTTCTGAATGCACAGCTGTAAATATCCCTTTGCATAAGCACATTAATGATCAAATATTAGGTTACCCTTTTGTGACATTTTCTGAGTTTTAATTTTTATTTAATTGAAAGTATGTTAGAACTGCTGTAACATTTAGAAGCATGGCTCTGGGAAGGCCATGCGTTCTTTCTCCTTAAGTACATATTTATCCAGCAGGCTAACACTTTGAGACAATTATGCCAGCTGTTAACAAGATTTTATAGGTTTAATGTTGACACATGAAAATTATAATTTATGCTTTATCGGTTGTTGACACAGATGATTAGTCAAACTGAAAACAAATCAATTGTGTTTTTTAATTAAAAAGATGTACCACAGCATACAATTTAACCAATATTTTCTGTTCCTGATGCCATATTATATTCCACTCTTGGAGTCAGGGATGTAATTTTTAATACTTTATTCTTAACTGGCCATGATATTTTAAAAATTATACTCACCAGCCACACTGCAATTCCCCTAGAATTTATGGGGGTAACTTTCAAACTGATTTAGTTAGTTCACAAATAACTGTGGCAGGTAACAATATTCCCATTTGACAGAGGAGAAATTCACGCTTGTAAAAATCACCAGCTCATCTACAAAGGATCAGGGTTTGATCCTAGATTCTCCATTTCCAAGTACAGTGTTTTCCCCCTGTACACAATCATGCACCTTTATAACAACGTAGTGTCTTAGTCTGTTTGGGCTGCTGTAACAGAAATACCACAGTCTGGGTGGCCTATAAACTTGGATTAATTTCTCACAGTTCTGGAAGCTGGAAAGTTCAAGTTCAAGCTGCCAGCAGGTTCAGTTCTGGTTGAGTCTGCTTCTTGGTTGGTAGATGGCCACCTAGTCAATGTAAGATCACCTGACAAAAGGAATGAAGGTACTCCCTGAGGCCTCTTTTACAAGGGTACTAATCTAAATCCTGAGGTCTCTACTCTCAACCTAATAACCTCTCAAAGACCCACCCCCCAGATAGCATTATACTGGCAATTAGGTTTCAATATATATATTCGTGTGTGTGTGTGTGTGTGTGCGTGTGTGTGTGTGTGTGTATTTGTTCCAGGGAGCTCTAGGAGAACCTGCACAGGTATCTCTGAATCATGTGCCCAAACACCTTGAGTAGTGGAAATAGACGGTTGCTAGAGAAGTATGTGTCTGCATTTTAATGACATTATTGCTCAATATTTACATTCAATTGTTCAATATACTCAATATGACTTTTTTTTTTCTTCCAGTATGACTTTCTTGTTGATTCTGTGACTGGTCAGCTTAATCACTGAAAATAATGTTTCAAACAAACACTGAATGTTGGGCCATATTTGCTTTTTACTCCAGATGCAACAGCAGACTCTGTCCCTAACCCATATTAAATCTGGTCTTGTAAAAATGTGAGCAGAGGGATTTCCTAAGAGGTCAACCTAAGGGTAAAACTCAGTAGAAGAAAGGAACTCACAACATTTATTGATTTTTGACTACACCAGTCCAGAGAAGCTGGTTATTAGAAGTGCTTTAGTGCATGTTCTCTCTCAACTATTTGCTCATGCCCAGCATGACTTTTCCCTTCACCTATTATTTTAAATATATATATTTTTTTACTTTTTAAGTTATCTGATATACTATATATTTATTATATATGGCATATTCTTTATGCCACTCTATCCATTATAATATATACTCCATATATTTTTACCCTGTTTTGTATTCCCTTCCCACGCCAGAATCTAGAACAGTGCCAGTTACACAACACACGCTTATAACTATTTGTTGAGATGATTTATTGCACAAAAGGACAAAATATTATTCTTGCATTGAGAAGTATTATAGACGGTAAGACTTTGAAATTGCCTTATTCTAAATCTTGAACATTGCTGATGAAGTGTCTGTTGCACCACCACCAATTCCCATTTCATAAATTTAAAGCCACAGGTCAGAACTGCATTTCTTTCATCTATTCTCATTCTCAAATATGTTGAAGACACTGTCGAAGGCAGTTCAAAAGGAGGGGGAGAAATAGCCTGGTGAGATTGTGAATAAAATTTTCTTCATTCATGTGATCTCTTTTATTAAAAAGGTCTCCCAAGCTTCGACCCATGAGCCAGGCTTAATTAAAGTTATTTGCTTTTAGCTTAGAATATGAATTGCCCCTTCTCATTCTGAGGTGGAATCTACCACTGACAGCGGGAGCTGAAATCTGGGGCTCTGTCTTCCATAGAATTTGTCCCTTTGTCCTCAAATGAATCACTTTAATTAAAGTAACTTAGTGACCTTTGTCCTGCTCTCTCTGCTAGAAAAATTTTCTCCAAGCCTAAGATTTGCCCTTGGATAGTTGAAAATATTGCACTGAGAAACTCCTTTTATTTCCTCTAGAAATATTTTTCCTTGTAAACATCTTTTCTTTCTATTATGACTGGATATTTTAGTTGATGTCTTTGATTGATAAAGATTAATGCCACAAACAAATTTAATATACTTCAAAGCCAGGGCAATAGCAATATTCTTCAATATTTGATTCTTTCTGGGCTGAACACAATGCTTGAGACTTAGTAAGACTCAGAATAAACCTGGTAAATGAAACAAGCAATGAATTATATGACTGATTATTTATGATATTGAGAAGGATTTGAAATCATTACCATGTAGTAAAGCTACTTTAAAAATAAACTATTTTTTGTATTGTAAGACATAAATTTTGCTCAAAATAATGATATTTAGTGAGAACTTATTATACATTTATTTTATCAGAAATATTTATTGAATCATATGCCAACCAATGGATCTGGTGTGCAAAAGAACAGTGAAAGATTCATCCTCTCTCTTAAGAATTATATGTGCTCATGGGAGAAATAGATTTTACTCTGAAAATCACATATATAACAAAATATTTATATCCATGTTAAGCGATGTGAAGAAAAAATAAAGAGTTTTATAACAAGGGAACGCAACCTAAACAGTGGTAGAGGAAATTAATAGGGAAAACCTCTCTGTGGAAGAAGCATTTGCTCTGAAGAAGAATTAGCTTTGTCACAATGAGCAGGAAAGAGAAAAATATTCCAGACAGAGGAAAACAGCAGGTGTGAAATGCCTGGGGGACGGTCCATTTGAAGAATGAGGAGCAGTAAGGAGAGTAGCAGGAGAGGAGAAAGTAGATAAAATGGCTTCTGAAGGTCACATGAAAGTTCTGAATTTAGTTGTAACACAAATGGCAAAGGATTAACCAAAATTGTTTTTATTTTCAGATGATTCCATTTTCTATATGCAGTACTGAACCTGAAAGAGGCGAGAAGGGCAGTGAGGCTACTGGATATAAGGTTCCTATAAATGGCCCATGTGATGGTAACATGAGCTTTGAGGGTTTAAAGACTAGCTGGGGGTTTAGGGTGCCTAGAAAGACTTGGCTCATATGTAGACACCTTAATAGATATGACAGCCTTAAGGAAATAAAAACTGAAGTAAGGATTAAGTGTTCTGTTTCAAATGTGTTCAGTTTGGCATTACTGTAAGAAATCCAAGGGCAGATGCCAACTAGACATTTTTATATTTACACACCCACGTAGGTATAGTTGCACATGGGTCTGCAGCTGACATGAGGGATCCATATCGGAGATAATATTTGAGAATCAACAGCTGATCAATTATATTTATAGCAAAGAGGACTGATAACTTGCAGCAAAAGGGTGGAAGGAAACCCATGGACATGCTATAATACGGAAACCAGAGACAGCAAGTTTTAGTAAAAGATAAATGTATGAAATGATTTTTGGAACTAGGGATGGGTATGGTTACCATCAATATTATCTTCATTTTATAATTAAATAACAGGGGATTCAGGAAGAGTAAATAGCATGCCAAAAATTATGCACCGTGATAGGGTCAAGATTTCAAATCAAGGCACTTTTATTTAAACCATAAATTTTCATCTTACCACATCATAATATCTTATAATGTGTGATATATAATATTGCCCATGTAATATGTAATATGATGACTTGTAATAGTAATAATAGCAATTGAATTTAATTTCTTGCGTAGACAGAATAGAATAACCAGAGCCTGGTCTCTGCAAGATGAGTGGACAGATGCATTCTTTTTTATTAGAAGGTTGCATTACAGTCTCTCCTGCCTTAAATTGGCCACTTTCTCTTGACCAATCTGAAATTATTATGGCAGTTCTAAAGGCCTGACTCTGAAATTTCTTCTGTGTTTGTCATTAAGGTGCTTTATAACATGGAAAGAGAGTCACAGTGGAAGAGTAGAATAGTAGAATAATAAAGAATCATGACACTATAGTTCTTCACACACAAAAAAAATAATCTTAGTTTTGGCCTCCTTTGGCATAGAAAAACCACCTCTCTGAATCTCTCTTTCCCATTATCCTGCTACATTTGCGTAAAATCCATCCATCTTTATTTGTCTACTGCCTTCCTTACTCCCTAATAAGCCCAAAGAAGATCAGAACGTTGCCTTGTTATTCTTTATTCATAGCATCCAAAAGAAAGTCTATCCATACTGTTCACTCCATAAATAATTATAGAATGATTAAATGGATTATTGAG
The DNA here is from genome assembly GCF_048418805.1 of Vulpes vulpes. NCBI lineage: Eukaryota > Metazoa > Chordata > Mammalia > Carnivora > Canidae > Vulpes > Vulpes vulpes. Next base: position 186,072,558 of record NC_132791.1, on the reverse strand, counting down.
ATAAACTTCAGAGGTGACCCACGAGTTGTTCACTTGTATAAACCTTACAAAGTTTGAATGCTAGTGTAACTAGAATAGCTGTAATTTGTCATATGAATGCATATATCAGCCTGGTACTTAGAAAAAAGACATATAAGGCACAGGGTAGGGGGAACATGGACTGCCACTCTTTATTGAGAGATACCCAAAGGGGACAGCCAGTGGATACATGGAATGTGGTATTCCAGAAAAAGAGAATAAAGTCTGGGTAGCAAGGATACGCAACAGTCAAAAAAAATGAGCACTGAGATAACACATCTCCTTTCATCTTCCTCTTATGAATAAGTATTCTCACTGGATTTCATAGGCAATCCCATTCTTGAAAATCTCCTGTTCTTCCCTATTCCTAGTTTCTACCATTCTATTAGGAACGAGAACATGTCAGTAAAGTTTATGTATAATAGGATATAGCCCCAGGGAGTAGAGTTTCAAAAAGCACTAGTCAGTCACATGCACATGGATATACTTCAAACTGATTTTTTCCAAATGTGTGATTGTTTCTTTAACATATCGAAGACACATTTTACATCTTCCAATTTCTGTCTGTGGATTGAGGGACTGAATTTGGAATTTGTTGTCCAATCTTACTCAGGGAGTTCAAAATCATCTTTAATATAAAAAGCCTTATTTCATTTTCTATCCTATAGTTAAAAATGCCCAACAAATGAAGCATTATTAGATGCCGCTAAAATTCATAAGATAGCACTCAGGTTTTCACTAAACAAAGGAAACTAATCTCATCCAATTTTGTTTGTATGTTCCAGGAAAAAAACAAAACAAAACAAAACAAAAAAATATATATAGTTTCCATGCATTCTTGAATACAGAGCCTATACCATGAATCATTGTCTAAAATGTCTCATAGTAAGTCCTATAAAGGTTAAAGAAGTTTACAGATGCAAATGATCTGAAATATTATTACATATTTTATATATGTGCGTACATGTATATTTACAAGTATGTGTGTATAAATACACGTGTGTGCATATATATATGTGTGTGTGTGTGTGTGTGTGTGTGTGTGTATGAAGTAGTGATTAAACTACCATGTTCCCATGTGTCTGGCTTTTCACTTAGTCTAAAGCAGGATTCCTCAACCATAGCACTACTGATACTTGGGACAGTTTTGTTATGGAAGCTGCTTTATTCACACTAAAAATCTGCCATCACCTGTGCCCTCTACCTACTAGATATCAGTTGCACCCATTCCCTGATAATGAAAACCAAAAATATTTCCAGACATTGCCAAATGTTCCCTGGGGGGCAAAATTACCCCAGATTGGGAACTATGCTCTAGAAAAGCGTTTCTCAAGTTGTTTCTCAGAGCCCCACTGACTGAATATGTTTAAATGTGAAGGTCTCTGGCCCCTCTCACAACTAATTCAATCAAGATCTCTAGGGAGGGGTTTCTGGGAATCTGAATTTTAGAGACTGAGGAAATTTTAAGTTTCATATGCAAATGCACCATGAGACAACCACCATACAAAGCTCAGTCCTGAGACAGAGTAAAGACAGTGATTCTACGAGGTTAGCATGTATTTTTCTGGCTTGCAGATGCACAGGCTAAAAAACCATTTATGACTAAAAGGCATGTTTTACTGGATTTGCCATAGAGAATATTGTGGTCCATGAAAATTGGACTCCTAATTTAAATGCCAATATTCTCTTTGTCACATCACGAATCATTTTTATAGTTCTAGGTATGTCTCGGTGCCTAACATGGAGTTAGTGAACAGTATGTGTTAGTCTTCTCTTTTTCCTTCCCATCCTTTTTAAGCATTTCATTTAAAAAAAAAGAAAATTGAACTGGAATTACTTTGCCTATTTCACACACACACAAAAAAAAAAAATTAAAGGGAGATTGTATTAATGCTTTGATAAATACAAATGTTACAAATGTGAATGAGCTAGAATTATCATCCGTATGATATGAGCACTTAAAAAAAAAAATTCCTGTTTTTCCTCTTTCCTATGTGCTGCCCTCACACATAGTCCAGCTGTGGCATATGGTCAATTCTTGATTATCTATGAATGGATTAGCTGTCTTGCAGATTATCCACGTGCACTGGGAGCTGACTCATTATCTACCAGAACAGCTGCTAACACATCTGTCTTCTCCCACTCACAACGGGATTCCCAGAGAGGCTTTCCCCTTCCACCACCAGCTCATACAGCTCTGTGAATCTGTGCCTCCTCTGAAATAACCCAGCCTGATAGAGGCTCCAGCCTAAGGGTTTGTGGGCAAAAGAAGTGGAAACAAAGTAAGACATTAGACATATATCTAAATTCCCTCTCCTCCTCATGAAGAAGCCCATGGATATTGGCTTCCTTCCTACTATACAAAAGGGTAATTTTTGTTTGATGAATCGTGTTTCCCTATCAGCACAGATATTGGTGCGTGAATAGAAGAGGGGAGAACACAGTCACAGACACTTCAGAAAAATCTCTAAAAGAAAAATGTACACTTTACATAACCCACTATGTCACTTTAAAACATGTCTATAAATTCTTTGACACTCCTCCCAGCAAACGGTGGGCTTTTAACCCTTCACTTTGATTCTGGCTGACTCAGTCAGTAGCCAACTGAGGAGTATGGCAGACATGACATTACGTAACTTCTAAGCGTAGGTCATAAAGGTGATGCGGCTCCTGCCTGATACTCTAGAAGACTCAAATGAGAGAACTAGGCCACCGCGGAATCATTGTGGCTGCCCTGAGGCCACTATACTGTGAGGAAGCTCAAACTATCCCATGCAGAGACTCACATGGAGAATACCCGAAACTACATAAAGAGACAGAGATACCAGTTAGCCAGCCCTCATCTGACTGCACCTCATTAGCGACCCCCAACTGGAAACACCAGCCAACCTCTCCAAATTCTGAAAGAACAAAAAATGGTAATATTGTTCTAAGCCATTGACTTTGGAGGTAACTTGTAGAGCAATACACGGTTGATTCACCCCCTAATACATCAACTTGTAACTTCTCATTATTGTTTAAGAATCAGACTCTTCTCAGGTGCCTGGGGGGCTCAGTGGTTGAGAGTCTACCTTTGGCTCAGGTCAGATCCCAGGGTCCTGGGATCAAGTCCCTCATCAGACTTCCTGCAGGAAGCCTGCTTCTGCCTCTCTCTGTGTCTCTCATGAATGAATAGATACAATCTTAGAAAAAAAAAAAAAAGAATCAGACTCTTCTCTGATAGGAAATGTGTATAAATGCCCAGCAGTATAGGGACTTCTCATTTAATTAATAAGCATATGCTACCTCAGACACTTTTCTAAGCAAGGGTGATTTGTAGTAGAACACACATAGTTCCACACTTCTGGAATGTATAGAGCACAGAAGGGATACACGTGTTAGGTGTAAATAAAGTATGAAACATGGTTGGGGAGCAGGGAGGCTGGTGACTTTATTCCCTAACTGCCCAATGTCATATCCTGACATCTCTGGGTTATCTCTAGTTCAAAGCTCAGCCACATGATAGAATATGAGATGTAGCTAGACATAAAATCCATTATATAAATTGTGACATTTCAAGGTTCCATGGGGTCTGGAACCTTAGGTTTTTAAACAAAAGTTTAACCAATTAGGAAATGAAAACAAACTAACTGAAATACGAGAATAAACCCTTTTTTTGCAGACCAAATTTGGACCTCAGGCTTCAACAATTTGATGACTGCTTTGCCTCGGGATAGTGATGAAAATAGTCATTGACTTATTGGCACTTTTGTACCATCTGTGCTCATGTTCCTTCTCATTAGCGTCTAGCAGCAAGAGCTTATTTTATTTGATAAACAATAAATTCAATGAATCTCTACTATCCTAAACTCTGTGGGAGAAAGAAAAATAAGACAAGAAAAAAAAAAGACAAAGCTTCACCGTTCATAAATTCATATGATGAAAATATACAGACTATTGCCCAAAAGATCTATTTAGGTATTCTGTAGCAGTTTATTAAACACCTATTTAGGGACCTATTACTAGATGCTAGGTGCTGTAGGAGATAGCAAATAAGTATCAGATACTGTGGCTGCTGTCGGACTCAATCTTTTTTTTTTTTTCTTACTGAAAGGATTAAGATAACTTATCACATAATTTCATTCCAGTTTTCTTTCCTATTACAAAGTAGCCATGTTTCAGTAGAAGTCGAACTTTACTCATAGTTTATCTTCTGATTTTTAAAATTATCCCTATAAACACACTTTTTCCCCTTTTATCATTCCTAATAATATTAAAGATGATTGATGTTAATAAACTTCAGTAACCTTTATAGGATTTACTAGGCATCAGTAACCTTTATGGAACTTTATGACACAAATTCTGGATTCAAGAATCCATGGGAATTAACCCTGAGATCTGCCTTTAGAGCATGTGTACATTTACAAATCTCTCTGTTCCTAAATTTCATCACCTGTAAAGTGGGGCCAGTAATGAAAGTTTAAGGAATAAAATGAAAGTATTCAGTGCAATGTATTGCAGATACTGAACACTCAGTAATATATTACCATAAAATTACAGTGATTTTATTTTATTTGGCTATCAAAACATCTCATTTAGATACATAAATATACTTTTATTATCCTCATTTTATAGAAGATGGAAGTTAAGAGATTATATTTTTTGCTTATGGCCACATAGTAAGTTAAATAGTTGGTATTCAACTCCCAATATTCTAATTCTATATCCAGATGTAATTTTATAATTACTAGGATTTACAAGTTTTTTTCTGGAGATTTCACATCTGTCTCATTTATTGCTATAACTAGAAATAATTTAGGAATAATTAATTCCTTTTCTCTTCCTCTATTCCTCATCTTCATAAAATAAAGCCTATCAGTTCTAGTTCCAAAATTTATTCTCACCTATCCACTACTTCCCATCTACACTACATCACCTGGTCCAAACCATTATCATGTCACAACTGGAAATCAAGAGGAATCACCTCACAGTCTCACATCGGTGCCCTTTCCCCACTTCTCCACGCATAACACAATACAAATCCATTGTTGTGGCCTAGAAAAGTGGACACAGTGTTGCTATGACTACTACTCCTCTTCACCTCAACACCCTATCCCTTTTGCCCAAGCCAGTAGCCTTCAGACTCACTGGTATTCTTTCTAGTGTCGGCTTACTGGCTTTATTAGTCCAAAATATTCTTTCTATACATCTCAGCTCTTCCCAAGACTGGATCCTATTTGGAATTCAGAAGTAAATTCAGACATAAATTCAATAAATTTTCACCTCAAGTGTAACAATGCTTCCGTCCCTGATCACACAATCCAGATTCATCTCCCCCAATAGTCAGATGCTTCTATTTTACTTCCTATATAACACATAGGTCTCTACAAGATTATCTCATTTGACTGTGTGTTTATTTGTTTGTTTATTTATTCATTTAGTCTTTCTCCCCTAGAATAGAAGCTCTGGAAAATTCATCCACTTTGTCTGTTACTGAATGCATTACCCATGCAACAATGTGAGACAGACTAGGCCTCCAATCAGTACTTGTTGAAATACTCAATTAACTTTACTCCCTGATGATTTTCTGAGCTTAAGAGTCCACTTAAGAATATATATATTCTGCAAAGTTGATATTTCCAAGGAACAAGATATCCATTTGAGTGACTCTCATAATTAAGACAGAAATAGAGACAAAAAAGGCATTAGCATACTAATATTAGTAAATAGTACTGTTTGTAATAATAATTTTGATGCATTGAATGCTAACAATTACCCAATGTAGTTTAGAATAACTTACATATGTCCCATCATTTGGTTCTTACAACAAAGCATGAAGCAGATGTTAACATGCCTGTTCCACAGACGAAAAAACTGGCCCAGAAAAGCTGCATCCTAAAGTCACTCTGCCACCAAATGACAGAGACAATATTTGAATCCAGGTTTATCTGCCTCTAAAGACACATTCTCTGTAAAGTGTCTTCTGTGAAGCAACCTGCTTTCTTCTCAATGCTGGCTTGTTAGTTTTCAATGACAGATAATTTTTTTCTAATTCCATGAGAAGGGTGAGAAAACTGCCGCACTCAATATCTATTGCAATGATTCTGCTTTTGAAAACTGGTAGAAATAGTTTTCCCCGATCAAACATACCACCAAAATCCTTATTATCCGTATAGTTTTAAAGTCCAGTACAGCCACAGAAAGATTTAGGTTTTGTTTTGCTCTAAGTCTTCATCTTAGGAAATACAAAGATCAACTGCAAGCAAATATCTCAACACTGTGATTATTCCACACCAGAAACTCTGCTGGGAACACAGAGAGATGAACGTGGGGTCCACTGAGGGGATTGTATCAGTGCTTCCCACTGAGCAGGATGAATGAAAGGGGTCTTCAAGGTTGAACACCCATAACTAGGGTCAGCACACTGGATTTATTACTATTTTCCATTCAGGGAAAGGCCCTCTCCTATGGTTTCTTTTCATTTTCAGCTCCTTGTATTTTAAACATTGAGTGAAATGCAAATGTGACATTTAAACTTTCAGAGGGACGCTGAAAATGAACAGCTATGTGTAGAGACTATTTGATATGGACTGGAGGGGGGGCATTAAAGAGACAAAAGTTATTATATCCAAAAGAAATTTAACCGAAGGGGGAAAAAGTTACTCTTATAAGTGGGGAAAACAGAAGGAATATAGAAAGGTACTGAATATAATTCTACTCCTTCCTAGAATTGTTTGGGGAAAAAAATATATATATATACTGGGAAAGTCTAAAAATTTTATCTTACCTGAGAAAATATAGATGGTCTCTTTTCCAGGGTTGATTGATAAGATGGAGAGGTTTTGTGGGGAAGAAATCTCAAGCACTTTTTAAAGTAATATTTTAATTCTCCATACTAATTCAAGAAATTTTGAAAATACTGCATTTTTTGGACAGAAGGGAATTTGATGCATACCAGTGGCAATCAGATGAGGAAAAAATATATATGAATTTATATTTTTAGAAATTATCTGTGAACTTTCTAACATCACAGGAGAGAATTATATAAACCAAAATAGTATATACAAACCAAATAGTTGCATAACATAGTTGGGTCAGAGGATATGTGGCAATAAAGTAGCTGAAATAGTAAATAAAACCTGTGAAGATGGTGAGTCCAGAAAAGTCCAGTGGTTTATCCAATAACCATTGTGGAAGGTACTTCACAATAAAGTCAGGTAAATGGGAAGCCAGGACTATCCAGTCTAGGGGTTGTTTCTGTAGGTGGAAGTCCAAGTCAATGGTCAGTAGTGTATGTTAGTCTATACCTAATTCTGGGGTAAAAAACCACTCAGAAAAAAAAAAAGATGCTTTTCAGACTCTCTCCCTCTCAGAATTCTTATAAAGCACCCATATTTGACCATTATCTGCATATGAAGATTAATGGTCTGCTAGAATTATAGCATGGGATCTCTTGTTTACCTTCTCTCTTTTCCCTCTTGCTCCCTTTCCTCCTTTCCCCTCTACCTCCTTTCCCAGCCTTAATTAAGATGAAGAGTGTGATGGTTGGGTAGATCGGTGCAAGAGTTATTGGGAGTAGGAAGAGGTCAACTTCCCTTTGAGAATTTCTGCCTTTTTGTTCTTGATCCTTAACCAGCTCTACAATTGAGAACATCAGTGAAGGTTTGAACATCAAACATCACACTATACATTACAACAATCTCCCTCCTTTCTGCCTTCCCCGGGAATTAAAGTGCAGAAGCAATCAGGTCAGAAAAAGACTAGCCCTGGGCCAACTGGTTGGGTCAGTTGGGCTTCCCACTCAGTGGGGAATCTGCTTGCCCCCCTCCCTCTGTTCTTCCCCCTACTTGTGCTCTCTCATACATACATACATATTTAAATAATCTTTTAAAAAATAGAAGGACCAGCCCTTTCTTTACCAACAGCTCAATAAGATGCCGCCAATAATGTTCTGTTAACATCTTAGAATGATACATCATGGCTACAACATGGCCTAGATGTCTTTACATGAGTATCCCTGGATCATGAGATGCTCGAGGATCAGGTCCTTGGCTAACTCACTGCCTATCCCATTAGAAAATGGAATCTTGGGTCACAGAATATTTGACACTCTTACTTGGAATGCTTGTGGCTGTTGGCCCAATTGTTTTTGTTGGGACTCTCCATTCAAGATGGCACAGCCTAGCTTCTAATTCACTGATGAAGCTTTTCGTACTACTGTCTACTCCTCAAAAATATGATGTTTCTCTTTGGGGAAAGATATATATGAGTCATTATCTCATTTTACCTTGACTAACATCTTACAAGTCGATGCCGTCTTTTTCCTTAAGAGAAAAAATGAAGTAGGGTCCTTGATAGATTTTTTCCTTTACAACAATGAGTCATGTTATTCTGCTAATAATTCAGGTAAATCCATAGATAGGCATTGGGCCCACGATTCCATAAGAAAATTCAAAGCATCAGTGGCTGGCAGGTGCCTAACATGACTATCCCAGTTTTTTGTTTTGTTTTTGTGATTTATTTCTTAGATCAGAGACTTGGCTTTACTCGCTTGCTGTATAACCTCAGATGAATCACTTCTCAGTTTATTTGCTTGTAAAATGCTTAATGATTGCTCTTTATATTTCAAGGGATGATTATTAGGATAATAAATAATAAAAGTAAGGTATAAATATAAATAATTATCAAAATTCTTTCAGGTCAAATTGCCAGGTGTACAAAACTACCCTGGCTATGATGAGGGCCCTTCTGTGTTTGAGCAGTACCATGATGCCCAGAATCTCCCTCTACTCTTTTGCTTTTGTGTAATTTTAGATTTCTATTGGGCCCGTCTCTTTCTAATTAGCCTCTGACTCTCTGATCAGTCCCCTCCATCTTCCATCTCTGAATGTCAGAAAAGTAATGATCATCAGCCCCAATTCTAAGAAATTACCGTTGATAAGCTATCCATTCTTGTTTCCATAGGATAATTTATCTTACCTCTGGACTCAACATTTTTGTCTCCACATTTCTATGCTGTATCTACCTCTGATCCCTTTAATTCAATAATTTCACAAATTGATTTCTCCCAGTATTTTGATTATTTTTCTTGTTTCTTTTCCTTGACTCTAAGGTTCTGGGTCACTTTGCCAATAATAGTTAATTCCAGCCACAGATCCTATAGAAGTCCATTCACAGGGCACCAGGGTGGCTCAGTGGTTGAGCATCTGCCTTTGGCTCAGGTCGTGACCCCGGGGTCCTGGGATCAGGTCTTGCATCAGGCTCCCTGCATGGAGCCTGCTTCTCCCTCTGCCTGTGTCTCTGCCTCTCTCTCTCTCTCTCTGTCTCTCATGAATAAATAAACAAAATATTTAAAAAAAAGCAGTCCATCCATAAAAAAGTCAAACTCCAACCACTCAAAAATAGTGGAGACAGAATGTTCTCTTTTATTTCCCTGGTCCTAGGTATGTTCATTCAGACTTCTTTACATATATAGTTGAATGATCATAGGAAAGTTAATCTCTTTTCTCACACCTAAAATATCAATAATAATGGCACCTACAATAGAGCTATGGTATAAGTTGCATTAGAGAATGCATATAAGTGCATAATAGATGGGATAGCATCTGTCTGACTGCAAAAAAGCAATATACCTTAGTTTTCATGACCAGTAGCAGTAGTAGCATCATTATTATCTCACTCATTATTCATCTTAACCTAGCCGATTTTTAGTTCATGACTCAGTCTTTTGCTTGACTACTTATTTTCAGCTACATAGGTAAAATAGCATAAAGGCTAATTCCTCCTACTACCCCAGGGCTTGGGCTCAGTTGTTTCAGATCTATGTAGAGAATGCTAATGAGCCCCTCCTCTGAAATAGTTGCTAGACTGGTGATAGAGATGATCTCTGTTTTCTTCATGTGAGGGGAGCTCCGCTAATTTCACATTTCTGACCCCTTTCTACTCCTCATTCACTACTTTCCGTGAGTGGAGTATTTATGTAATCTGACTGATGCATATAGAAGAGGAAATGGGACACACGCAGCCTAATCACTTTAGCCACATACCTCCTGAAAGTTACTTCAGTCCTTATCACATACAGCATACCCTTTTTCCTTTTGTGTCCTGCTAAAATTTCCTCACTCGGGCCTTCACATGGGAAAGTAGGCATTTTTACATCACTTCTTGTGACCAGGTGGGCCAGACTGGCTGCTTCTGAATTTCAGTATTAGGAAGTCAACTTTCAGGCAACGTTTAATATAAAATTGGTTCTTGGGCTCTGTATTAGTTTGATATGGCTGCCCTGACAAAATACTAGACTGGGTGACTTAAACAACCGAATTTTATTTTCTCACAGCTCTGAAGGCTAGAAGTTCAAGATCAAGCCATTAGAAGGTTGGGTTTTTCTTGAGCCCTCTCTTTGGCTTACGGATGGCCACCTTGTCTCTGAGCCCTCACCTGGCCTTTCCTTTGTGAATGCATATTCCTGGTGTCTCTTTCTCTTCTTAAAAAGACACCATTTCTATTGAGTTAGGGTCCTACTCTTATGACCTCATTTAACCTTGAACAGTACTTTATTTTTTTTAAATTTTTTTTTTAATTTATTTATGACAGTCACACACACACAGAGAGAGAGAGAGGCAGAGACACAGGCGGAGGGAGAAGCAGGCTCCATGCACTGGGAGCCTGACATGGGATTCGACCCCGGGTCTCCAGGATCGCGCCCTGGGCCAAAGGCAGGCGCCAAACCGCTGCGCCACCCAGGGTTCCCTTGAACAGTACTTTAAAGGACCTATCTCCAGTCACATTCTAAAGTGCTAGAGATTAAGGCTTAAACATATGAATTTTGTAGGGATGTAATTCACTCCCTAAGAGATTACCATTTGCTTTTCCCTCAGGTGTCTTCAAATATTATTTTTGGATAAGATTAGTACAGATGAATCATTTTTAAGAATATTTGTCAACCCTGTTTTCATTACCCAAGTAAGGATTCCTTCTTTGGCCCTAGGGCGGGCCATAGGCCCGCCTATTATTTAAGATGTTTTGGCCCTAAGAATCAATTTTTGTCCTCTTGCAGGGGGTGGTCTTCTAAAAAGGAGAGATTAAACATAGAGCAGGAACAGAATTCAACCACCGAACAATCAATATGACCCATTCTATTGCTCTGCAGCCCCTTCTAAAGCAGTATTCTCAACTCCCAGCTCTGGGGATCTCAGCATGAGATTGTCTACGCTCATGGAGCATAAAAAGGGGGATCTTCTATTGGCCAGAGCCCTGAACTAAATAAGCAAAGGTATACTTCTACCTTTGTGTCTATACTACATCACTAGATGATAAAGATATATTTGGGGTTGATTGCCTGACTTATAATACAGATTAGGTGGCATCCATAAAATTTCCCTTTGTAAGGCCTGGGTAAATAAGAGCGTCAAAGGAACTTTTAATTATCCTACACAATAGCTGCAAGTAAGACACGAGGTGCTCCTGTGACTCTCCACTGGGAGAGGCAGCCCCTATGAATCAGACGATCATGAACAGATAAAACAAAAAGGGTCTCCAAATATGAACCCCAAATCAAACGATAAGAATCCCTAATCGCTGATGCTGACATGCTATTGGGTTGCTTCTCTATAGAGTTTTGGACGACTATATAGAGCTCTTCTGGGCAAGTGCCACGCAGCATTTATTAAGTATAAGCTAGCGATACTGCTGGTCGTAACAGATAAGCATAACTAGAAAAACAATGGGAGATCAGCCACAGAGCTCTGAGAGCATTTCTATGTCAGCCATGGAGCCAAGCATAATCCCATTTAATATGCCACCGCTAGGATATAGATGTTCTCATCACCCTCAGTGTGCGGAGGAATTCCAATGAGGCTTACCAAGGTAAGTAACTTATTCAGTGTCAAATCCAGGTCTATCTGATTACAGAGTCTGAATATTTCACCACAAGCCACCCTGGCTGCCACTTGCTCTTAACTCCTCGGTAAAGATAATAAAACTAATCTTCACAGGGCCAGCACTAGTCTTTCCTCTTACATTCTGTCTTTTTATACTGCAGGAGGGATATCTCTGGGAGTAGCCTTCCATGTACATCCTCACATACGAAGGAAAGCAAAGCACTATTGGGAGAGGAGTTGGGGCCAGAGGCAGAGCTGCACCAACGTACGCTGTACCTATCAAACCGCGCCCTCAGAAGGCACACCCCTGTGAAGCAGGTTCTCCAGGTAATGATTTCTACCTTACAAAGGAAGACACCAAGGACTAGAAATTTTAGTGATTTATCCAAGGTCATATATCCAAATAGAAGGATCAAAGAGAATTGGTAACTTCTGACTTGAGTTTGCTACTATAGTCCCTATATTACACTGTTCCTATGAAGGGAAATAGTCTCCTCTCCTCCACCTCATGTATTCACCCACCTGCCCCTGACATCACCTCCCTATATCCTCGCCACCACTGTGGTTTTGAAGTTTCTAAGTCATTGGGAGGAAATCAACTTCTCCAGCATTCAGACACTCTTGTGCTAAAGCAGGCTGCGGTACATAAAGCACAGAGAGGATTTACATCTTTGATTCTCTTCCAACAGATATTACTTATCTTGAACTGCCAGCATAGTCTCGTCTGTGTGATGTGCGTGACAGTGAGGAATAGCTTTTTGCTGCACTGCCCAACTTTCGGGGTAAAATAAATTCATACATGCATACGTGAATGAAAGCAGGAGCTTTTGTTGGATGGAATGAATATTCAGGAACATCTCTGGGAAATCTCCGCAAAGGAGCTGAGGTGGGAGACTTACTATTAAGGGCCGTAAAAATGACCCCCAATTTACTGACCCCTTGCAAAGATTTTGTGGAGATTTGTCAGGGAAGCAAAAAACTAAAAGAGATAGACTATTCAGCCTTTCTTGAGACTCCTGTATGCCAAATCGTTCCCAGTAAAGCTGTCCTTGAATTACACATCATGTGAGAGAAGTTTGTTCATAACTTGGTCCTTTAAAACTTGGAATCAATTGTGTCTTATAAACAAACTGCAATGAGTATGTTGGCTATACATCTTAGCAGTAATTTGCATACATCACAGTCAAAAATGGTAGCTCTTCTTAATTTTAGTTCCCACTACAGGTATACATATCTATCACTTTTTATTTTTTATTTTATTTTATTTTATTTTTTTTGTTCTCCACAGCACAGCACAGTGTTAGAGGAGAGCCTGCATTTTATAGTATACTTGTGGTTCAAGAAAATCTCATCGTACACTTACCTTTACATTCTTAGCACAGAGTAGAAAATATTAATTAGTGGACCTATTTTCAAACAGATTCATAAGGCTATCTAGAAACTATCAGATTTAATAATTAAAATTACTAAATATGAAAGAGATCTGGTTGATTTAGAATGGTTGCATTGAGGTCAGTATGTCTTCACAACTTTGATAATATGCTTAAACAAGGTCTGGTCAGTTTATTGCAATATTTGCCTATCAGCAACAGGAAAGGTTTTAAAATTGTACCAAAGGGTCAATTATACCAAGGCCAGTTTAATACCATTGGATTATGTGCAAAAGAGATTATTTTGTACTTTTAATTTTAATAGAATGACTGACCTCTGAATTCTTATTTAAGCTCCGTATTTCTTCGGAGTGAGATACAACGTGGAACTGAACTCAGGGATTGAATCCTGGTAATGAACATTAGTTCAAAATCCTCCTTTGATGTATATGAAAATGTGTTAAAAAATAAAACACATTTGATAGGCACAAACATATTTTTTCAACATAAGCATAAGCATAGTGTCAAGTACTAACATAATATAAACTATTTTGAGGGTTTTAGTCACAGCACATATGTACTTTTTTTTCTTTCCTTCTACTCCAACATCAAATGCTAGCAGCATAAGATCCACTCTAGAATAAATCAAGGGAATTTGGGTATACTGCTCATTGCAAAATATATGTATTCTTAAAATATTCAACATAAATGTATCCTTCATATTATTTTTCATTCTAAATGCACATAGTAAGCTTATGCACATGGTTTTATCCTTAGGGCAACTCCTCACAAGTGGTTTAAGAGATGCAAGAGTTCCAAATCTCATCATTCAAGGAGCAGAGGGTTATAGTGAAAAAAGCAAGTAAAGTTATTTTCTAGCAGCACTAGAAAGTGAGCATTGCTCCATATTAGGGTTGTTCATCCATCCATGAGCCAATGTAGAATTAACCATGAGGTCAATTCCAAACAAGCTGCATGGCTCAGAGTAGGGCTGGCCCCTTAAAATTAAATATAGGTGGGACTGGGGAAAGAAGAAGGTGCTAAATAATGACAAAGCAGCCAAATTTGCTTATCACAAGCTAACATCTGAGTCTCTAGTGGTCTGGCCAGGTGTGTGTGTGTGTGTGTGTGTGTGTGTGTGTGTGTGTGTGTGTGTTGTTTTTTTAAGAGAGAGAGAGAGAGCTGGAGAGGGGCAGAGAGAGAAGGAGAGAGAGAATCTTAAGCAGGCTCCATGCCCAACACTGGGCTCAATCTTACAACCCTGAGATCATGACCCAAGTCTAAATCAACAATTGAATACTTAACTAACCACCTGAGCCACCCAGGTGCCTTCTGGGTGTTTAAACAAATCTCCCAGGTGATTCTTATTGGCATTAAACTTTAAGCACCATTTTTCATATACAATTCCTGCACCTCCTGATACAATTTAAATATCAGGCTTAGCATTTGAACTAGGAGACTAAATGTTAGTTGGCATCATCCCATCCACTGAGGGCTTGAACAGAATAAGACAAAGGAAGGAAAAATTAACTCTTTTTACCTGATACTTTAGCCAGGATACTGATTTTCTATCTATGGACTAACACAATCTGCTGGTACGTGCTCAGCTTTTTGGATTCACACTAGAACTAAACTACCAGTTTTCCTGGATCTCCAGCTATAGACAACAGATCATGGGACTTCACAGCCTCCATAATCACGTAAGCCAATTCTTCATAAAAATATATATAAATCAATATACTTATTATTTACTTTATAAGTGTATAAATATAAAAAATAAATGCAATATAAATAATGCAATATAATCTAATAAATAAAATATAATAATGCAATATATATAACCAAATATTTGAGAAACATTTATATGTATAAATATATATAAAACAGAAAGAAAGTGAGAGATCCATTCTTTATTGGTTCTGCTTTTCTGGAAAACCCTAACACATTGCTTTTGTTATGCGAATACTCTGGAGGTACGTGAGTGGCTCAGTCAGTCGAGTGTCCAAGTTGGCTCAGATCATGATCTCAGGGTCCTAGGATCGAACCCTGTGCCGGGCTCTGTCCTCAGCTGAGGGATCTGCTTCTCCCTCTCCTTCATCCTCTGCCCCTCCTCCCACTCTCTCTAATAGATGAATAAAATCTTAAAATACTCTGATTACTGAGTTTTAGTTCATTTATTTCTACACAACGCTTTTTTTCTTCCTCTCCCATGAGCTGTGTACAGTGCTCGTCATGGCTGTGACATTCTCCTTTATGTCCCTCGTCTACGCTTTCTGGATCTGCATCTGTGTCTGCTCATGTCAGATGCTTCCTCTGATGCAACGACCACTATTTGCTGTATTTTCTGTCCCTTGATGAGTTGGCTATGTTTGTCCATGGTGGAAAAGAAAGGGAGATTTATTCTTTTTATTTTATATTTTTAAAGGATTTTATTTATTTGAAAAAGACAGACAGACAGACAGACCTACTGACCACAAGCAGTGGGGGGAGGAACAGAGGCAGAAGGAGAAGCAGATTCCCCACCTGGCAGGGAGGCAACCAGGGCTGGATCCCGGGACCCCCCATCATGACCTGAGCTGAATGAAGGCAGACGCATAACCGACTGAGCCCCCCAGGCGCCTCAGAAAGAGAAGTTAAAAATGACTTTGGACAAGGAAATTGCTAGCTTCTTTGGAAATATTCTAAAGTGAGCCTGAACATAGGCCACATGACATGCACCTTCTGGCAATACCCTTGAACATCCTCCAGAAAAGACAACACTGAACTGGCTCAACATGTTACTCTTTTGTTAAATTCTACAACGTGGATGCTTTTTGCTCTTTCGAACGTTCTCTCCAAGTCCATCTCCTTCTACATACACTATTTATTTAGTGCTTGAAATATTGTTGGTTTCTCAAATATTTTAGAGGAAGGTAAGTGATACGAGGCTATTTAGATGGGAGAATGTGAAACTAGAAGGGAATATTTAATAGACCTAGATATGGACCATATATATATCCACTGAAAATTTTTAGGCAGGGTTGACATCAGATATGTAATGTTACGAACATTCTTCTATCATATGACAGATTAAGTTAGTTAAAACTGAAGGACAGAAGAAGAGTAAATATCATAACTGCTCAACAATTAAAGCAAAATTTGGTGAGACCTGCAGAGAAACATTGGCAGGAGGGCTGTCATGAGAGTTCCAATATGTGAGATAAAATATTTAGGGCTTTGTAGCTGATTGGGTGAAATGGTGAAGAAAAATGTAGGGGTTGAGGATGGCTCCTGGCTTCAAAAGTAAATGACCTGAGAAGAAGTAAAGCCGATAAGCCATATTTAATTCTCTTAAATTCTAAGGCTATTCATGTCGGAAACATTTAATAATTGCCAATAGCGCAGATTCACAGAGTTCTGAATACCACACAGATTATGCTCCCTTACCAAATGAAAATGTTGAAAAATTCTTGTGGGTCTATCACTCTTCAGTTTGACGGTGAAAGTTCTCAGAAGCACATTGTAGGGGTTCTTCTACCTTTCGCATATGCTTCTCAGGAGGCTCCTTCTGAATTAATTACCCATGTCATCTCAATGATCCGAAGAACTTTATGTTTAGTGACAGTAACGGTGTAGTTGCCAGAAAGACATCTTCTGCCCAGCTATACATCAAAGAGCAAATAGACAGCTGGGATTCCCTTAGTTTTTCTACTAAGGAAATGCTACAGATAGATGAGAGAGGAGTACGCAGGGCAGTGTTGCATTTTGATTGATGATTTTTTGCTTATTGATTATTGGTTATGGAAATTGGGAAATGTCTAATCTTATCAGCTTCAGACTGGCTCCTCTGAGGTGTTTTGGTTTCTAGGTTTGATATTCCCTCACTCTAGTAATACACACCACATTTCATCTTTACTTACTTAGCATTGTAATTTGATAGTGATACAGAGACTTGGGAGAGCAACATTTTCAGTCATTGCATTTTAGAGATAAGAGGCAACAGGATTCAGAAATAAGTTAATTTTCCCAAGGTCACACAAGTGAGTATTTTAAATAAAGAGAAAAAATTGGACAATTAGGAATCAGGTCTAGGGTTTTTGCCTTCTGTTTGTGACAAAAGAAAAAAAAAGTAGGGAGCAATAATGAGTCAGAGGGGCATTTGAGTCTGGGATATTAAGCTTCAATTCTGGGGTGTATATCCACTGGAAAAGTCCAGAAAAGATGCATTTAAAGGACCAGGAAAGGAATCCTTATCTGAAAGACTCTTCTCCAGAAAAGAGTAAAATATGACCATGACTTAAGGCTGACAAAGTGATTCTAGGAGACCAGTTCACTCAATGTACAGATATTTTATGTGAGCTTTTCCAAGAAGGGGACATGGAAAGGTCTAACAAAACAAAGGAAGAATCCATAATAGAGGAGTAGTTTAAAAGAAATCTCAAGGCTGATGGAATGCTAGATACCTTGCCTATGCCCCTATTTTGGGGGTGACCCCATGAGCATACTCAAGTCCTGAATTATGTGGTCTCTCTTATAACAGAAGACTGATGAGACTCAACTGTAGTCATAAAGGCTTCTGTTTGGTGCTAGTTAACTGAGAACTTCTCTAACTATATTACTTCCATATAATGGGACAAGGTGTGGGGAATAGAAGAAGCATATGACTGAGGTATGTACTTACTACATCTTCTTTACCCTTTTAACTTTACCCACCTCCCCAAATAATACCATTATTGAATTCCTGTTGTCTGCATCCAGTTATCTACATTAAAAGAAGTTCTCCAAGAAAGGGAATCTCAAAATACCTGGCCACAAAATGTCAGGATCAACAAAATGCCCTGGACTCCTGTCATTCCTTCAACAAACTGTGTGTGTTAATTGTCTCTCTTTCCGGCTGTAGCTCAGAAGATACATAAAGGCAGTGATAAAGTTAAAGGTTTCTTCATCTTCCATAGCTGTGGTGTCTAAGAACAATTTGAGACTTCAAGTATCGAATACATTAGTTTCCAGGTTGCTATCCCCCAGAAACTAACTGAAATCATGTGCTTTTTCTACTTAAAGATTTCCTCTGATGGTGCCTCTGAAAATGAAAAGCCAGAAGTAGCATTTCCCTCCTTCCTGTGTTCCATAGCTCAGCTCTGACTCCAGAGTGATCTCTAATGACTGTAGGTTTAGTGAAGAGCGAATCTTACAAAGTTCCAAATAACTTTCAGTGTCGCTGCCTTGGATTATACTAAGATATTCTCTATTTCAGTTTGTCGTTTGGGTTTCAAATGAAATTGCAGGGACCCTTCTGACTCGAAAGGCAAGAGGAACACTTGACACTCACCCATGAGTTTTCAGGCACTCAGTGAACTTGCCAATTTCCCCTCTGAGTGTGCTCAGGTCACACAAGTGAGTATTTTAAACCAGAAAAGGATGGCAAAGAAAAAGCTTAAACTTGAAATTGTAGCCCTGTTGTGAGATCTGCCAATACCTGGATGTGAAAGAATATCAGTCCCCTCCTCAACGCCAACATACGCTCATAGTGCAGAATAATATTCTCCTTAGCATGCACCAGAATCAACTCAGAAAATGTTTCAATATTTAGGTACTGTTTCATCAAGCTGTTTATAGTTAGATTCACTAACTTTAAGAACATGAAACCATAATTTTAAAATAGGACATATACATAAAAACACAAATATAACGCCCATAGAAAAGCAGAAAATATCAGGGTATGTGCAAATGTTCTGTGACTTTCATCGTTCTTTAGAAAGGACCTTAGTTCTATATGTTATACTAACAATTTTAAATCATCACGTTTAATCTCTTACTGAGCCCTGTAAATGGATGGAGCATCATGAGTAAGGCCCAGCTTGACACCAGATTTATATTTTCACCCTGGGGCTCTTCTTTAGGCCTGTTTTCCTATCTATGAAACAATAATTGAGACTTACATATTTCCAAGGTCACTCATTCTTAGCTTTAAAAGTTCATCATGGCATTTCATTAATTAACTTTTATTAAAGACAAACTTTAAGAACCAGTGTCATCAGTTCAAAATTATTCAGTAGCTTTCAAAAAAATTCAATAACAGGTATTCGAATTAACCAAAGGCATCTCCCACAATTTCCCAGTAAATTCTCACATTTAAGATAGGCCACCCCCCTCTGCAAAACATGCTCTGCCAGCTGAAATAGCTGCAACCTCCAGCACGTTGGTAGCCTCCTCTGTGGTTGATGACATACACGTAATTTCAGACCCTGACTCGACCCCTTCCATGTAGCTGAGCTCCGAGGTCTCAGTAAATTATTTACCACATTGATCCTATTTTCTTATTGACAAAACAAAGCTGTTTCTATGCTTGCCACTCAAAGTATGGTCTTCAGCCCAGGGGCATCATTATCACATATGAACTTGTTAGAAATGCAGAATCACTGGGTTAATGTTAAACCTTCTGATTAGAGAAGTACTAGTTTAAGTAACTCGTAATACAATGGTTCCTAACAAATACTAAGAACTCATTAAATGTTATTATGCTTATTAACAGCAAATATTAACTAGTCATAATTCAGAAGGTCAAGGTAGAGTTGAATATTTTGAATAAGGAGAACAGTGTCATGTAGTATTATAATCAATGCTGTCCCCACAAAACCAAAGCAAGTGTCGTCAAATAAGTGATCCTTAACCAGACTCCATGAAGGGAGTTGAAAAGATTAACACATTCTAATACTTTAGAGAATACTGAGTCATAGTGACCATTAAAGTAGCAAATTACACAATAAAGTCTTCCTAATTATGTTCTACATCTTTCTACTACCAATTTCAGGCTTTGGAAATGAAATTCCAAGTAGATGCCATCCCTTCTAAATATTCTTTTATGGTTCATTAAGTGCTATAGACAAAGCCCAACCTTCTTGGTGCTCTGATGTTGAGCTTCATCTTCTGATACACTCTCCTACGTTCTCCACTATGCCTCCATTTCCCATCGCTTACACAGAACATATGCATCCTCTTAAACGCTGCCCTTTTCTATTAGCTGGGAAATCCTACTTCTCCATCAGAAATCCTACTTCTTCTTTAAAATCCCATCTTGCATGCCACCTTCTCTGTGAAGAAACAGGTTTCCAAAGAAGATATAATTCTTCTTTGAGCCCAACAGAACATAATTTGTACCCTCTCTCTAGCTGTCAATTACACTATATTGGAACTGTCTGCTTAAATCTATCCATTTCACACAGTAAACTGTGCATCCAATGAGGGAATGTTCATTTCCACCATCTCCTTAGCTTATATATTCCTAGATTATTCTTAGACAGTAGCAGATCTCAAATGTTACTGTTCATCAGAAGCTCCCAGAAGCTTGTTAAAACACAGGTTTTAGCAGGTTTAAGTGGGAGAGCCCCTTACGTATATTAGGAACTCAGCAAACTTTTGTTGAAAATTGGAGTTGATATGGATGTGTTTATCATCTTTGCACCTAACATCAGATAGATCTGACGTAAAATCCCTGATCTTCCACATACTAATCTATACATGAGCATTTGCCACAAATTTAGTGGCTTAAAACACATTTATTACTGTGTCGCAGTTCCGCCTGAAAAGGCTAAGTATTGAAAGAATTTCCATAATCCAGCAATTCCAGTTAGATACTCAAGGATTGAAAACAGATAAACAAATACATATACATACGTATCCAGTAACTATTCACAAGAGCCAGAAGATGAAAACAACTCAAACGGCCATTAATGATGAATGGATAAACAAAAATACTATATATCCACACAACAGGATAGTATTCAGTGATAGAAATGCAGTACTGATACACGCTACAATGCAGATGGACCTTGAAAAGAAGCCGGACCCAAAAGTCACATACTGTTTGGTTCCATTTATATGAAATATCCGTAACAGGTATAGTTCTATAAAGCAGAAGCAGATTTGTAGTTGCTAAGGGTTTTAGGAAGGGGGGTGTAGAACCACTGCTAACTTACTGGGTATCAGGTTTCCTTTTGGGGTGATGAAAATGTTAGCAAATTAACAGTAGTAAGGCTTGCACAAAATGTTTTAAAATGGGTTAATTTTATGCTATGTGAAATTTACGTCAATTAAAACATGATTTCTTAAAAAAACACGTATTTATTTTCTTGGAGTTCCCGTGACCGGGGAGTCCTGGCACACGTGGCTGGGTCCTCTACCCAGATCTTTAAAGGCTGCAATTGAGGAACTGGTTGGGCTGCGTTCTGATCAGAAGCTTGACTGAGAAAGGCACAGTGTCCTTTGTAGTTGGCAGGATTCATTTCCCTGCGCTGTACGAAATGGTACCTTTCTTCCTTAGACAGTGAGAAACCCTCTGACCAATCTTAGCCACTTGACTTCACTGCATTACACCTTTGAGGTGCTGCACCATGACTCAAGCTCCCCGCCCGCCCCCGCCGTGTAGTCCACTCAGACATCTGTATTCATCTTCCAACACTGGTATTGCCCATGCAGACCGTGGCTCACTCACCTGTGTTCCCAAGACAAGCGATAGCTACTTTCGCCTTCGTACTACCCGTCATAACAAACTAGAATTATTTGTCTAGAACCTGCCTTCCCATATAAAATGTTAAATTCTCGTCAAGATGAGAACAGGACTTCTTCATACTCTGAACAGATGCTACTCTTTCTACGACTCACCTGATTAGACGACAACACCTGGAATGATTTCCCTTTTGAATAACTCAAAATAAAATGCTTCGGGAACTTAATTCTATCTGAGAAGTCCCTTCACCTTTGGCAGGTCACAGGTTCTACCTGCAGCCAAGGAGAGAGGGTCATACAAGGGAGTGACCCACTGGGGGGCCCACCATAGAGCATGTCTGTCTGTTATAGATGGAATGCTTGTGTTTTCCAAAATTCATAAGGTGACATCGAATCCCCAGTTAAGATATTTAATGGTGGTGTCTTTGAGAGGTGATCAGGTCACGAGGGTGGAGCCCTCAGGAATGGGATTTGTCCCTTACAAATGAGCTACCAGAAACCTCTCTTGTCCTTCCACCAAGTGGAGACACAACAAGATGACTGTCATCTAGAAACCCGGAAAACAAGCCCTCACCATCTTCCCACCGACTAGAACAGTGAGAGATAAACTTCTATTGTCTATAAGCCACTCAGTCCACGCTACTGTTGTGGCAGCAGCTTAAATAAACTAAGACAACATTATACTAGCTTCTCGATTTGTAGAGTAACAGAGTAATAATATGTACCCTTAGGTCTATCCCGGGAATTCAATGAGACAAAGCCACTACAATGCTGGTATGATAAAGCCTTAATAAATATTAGGTACCATAATAATTATCTGTCTCATTTATCACGTCAGTTATCATTACTTAATTCTTCCTAATATCGATTTATTTTACTTCCAATAAAGCAAATGAGGCTGGAAAGTAAACCCCAATCATGAGTATTTTATTTTGCAGTTGAGTAACAGAGACCCAACACACCTGACTCCAAAGCTTCAAAAAAATATTGTGAGAGAGAAAATAGCATCCTGGCCCCACAAAGTAATGATAGGTGGGCCGATAAAGAGATGTGTGGAGTTTTCTGAGCATGGGCATGCATACAGTGCATCTTAGAGAGGGGGCTTTATTAGATCCATTTTTCACCTGAATAATGGTGGCAACCAAATCAATGGAAGTTGACAGTGTGTTGGATGCCGCTGCCTAATGGGTGCCTCCCCCGAGGGCCTCAAAAAGCACTTCCAAATTATTCTTCCAGAGCCTTGTGCTATTTCTTGCCTCTGAATAACTGCAGGATTTCTTTTTGCCATAATAGGCATATTCTAGATTTTCATGCAGCAGTGCCGGAAGCATAGACAGAAGACTAGTGAGCACGTGGATATGCCCGTTCTATCGCAGGAGGGAGTGTCATGACGAGGCTGGATACGGACAATCTCTAGGAACAAACTGCATCGTGTATGCCTGCTTCTCCCTCTGCCTGTGTCTCTGCCTCTCTCTCTAGGTCTCTCATGAATAAATAAATAAAATATAAAATGTCAGTAAGTCACAGGGCTGCAGGAGCACTGGGCAAGATGGGCTGATAGTATCTTATCCAATGCCTAGAGCTCAGTGGGGTGAGATTCTGGAAGGGGATAATAAGGGGGAGAAATGTAGCATTAGTCCTCTGACTCCATAATCCAAAATCTTAGTCATTTGACTTCATGTAATACACTTCTGAGGCTCTGCACCATGACTCAAGCTCCTCCTCCGTAATCCACCCAGAAAATGTGTATTTATCCTGATGTTTTCTATGCAGATTGCAGCTCATACGTCTATGCTCCCAGAACAACCAATCATCACTTCTGCTTACGTACCACGTTACACTGAACAATAATCATCTGTGTAGAATCTGCCTTCCCACTGAAAATGCGAAATTCCCGAAAAGATAACCTTTAATCTTCTTCACATGCTGGATAGCTAGCACAGACCTCAACCAGCAGTAGCTGCCCAGCTTATCCGAAGTGTGAAATTAACGATAGAATAAATGAGTGAGTGAACAAAAAGTAAATGAATGTTCCCTGACATTATTTTATAGTCATCTTTGCCAGGTAAGCATCTGGTAAAGGAGAAATATAATTCCCATTTGCACAAAGCAGGTCCCTTTAAAATGATTTGAACGATGGCTGACATGATTCTTTGCCCTCAAACCTCTTCTAGAATTCCAGTTCAAGAGATAAATTTATTTCAAATATGCCTACAAAATTCTCTCCACAGCTGTTTCCAATCAACCCAAAAACTCCAGCCAAAACAAACAAAATATGTTTAAAAAGGACAGAAATGGTGCAATAGGTGAAGGATGTTAAGAGTGCACTTATCATGACGAGCGCTGAGAAATGTATAGAATTGTTGAATCACTATATTATACACCCGAAACTAATATAATACTATATGTTATTATACTTGAATAAAAATTTTTAAAAAGTAAAAAATGAATATGAACAATAAAGTAGCAATTAAAAAATATTTTTAAAAGAACAGAAGTATTTCCTAAGTTGTTTTTCTACTTTATTTATGTATATGTTATTATCCAGTTACTTTGATTTCAAGCATTTTAATTCTTGTTCTCTCCTCAGAACTTTCCAGATAATTCTTTTAAGATACCTATAATATCACTCCCTAAGACCTGATCCACACCTGATAGTAAATGAAGAGGCAGCCAACGTGACTTAGAAGACAGAGGGGGTCTGTGGAAAACATCCTGGATAGGGGGCGGAGGTGAGAAAGAGGGTAAATGTCTGATTAGAATCTAACGGGGACACCTGGGGGGCTCAGTGGTTGAGCATCTGCCTTTGGCTCAGGTTGTGATACTAGAGACCCAGGATCGAGTCCCGCATAGGGCTCCCTGTGAGGAGCCTGCTTCTCCCTCTGCCTGTGTCTCTGCCTCTCTCTCTCACTCTGTGTTTCTCATGAATAAATAAATAAAATCTTAAAAAAAAAAAAAAAGAATCTAACGATGGTTGCACAAATGAGTGAACTTTGAGGACTGGTAGGCAGTTAGGGGAGGTCCTAGAGAACTAAAAAGAGAAAAAAGGAAGAAATAAACATATAAAAACAAAAGTCTGAGGAAGAAAATGGAGAAGTTTAACCTCTTAATCACTTACTGTATATGAGGCATCGTTCTAATATTTGGATATTGAATATACACAAAAGAACATATCCATGTACCCACTGCCTCATAATTTATGTCCCACAACAGGTAGTTAGTTACTCCAACGGAAACAACCTTGGTATGTTTTCTGTAGAACTTTTAAAAATTGCTTTTATGGTTCCTTCTTCATTGAATGATATTCTCTATATTCATTGTTTTATTCTTACCCAGATATATTTCCTTATAACTTAAAATTTTAACTCAGGTATCACATCTTCCAGAAAATCCTGCCTGCCCAATCCCCTGCCCATGTCCAGGGTCCTATCTGTATTATGTATCTTTATGTTGACTTAATAACCTGTGGCTCTGTTTTGTTGCACTTACTTATGTCTGTCCTTATAGTCATCAACGAATGGTAGCTAAATAAATAAAAGTTGGACAAATGGTTCCATTTTGACCACCACAGAAAATCTGTAAGTAGGCGTCATCCTCTTACAATTTACATGATAAATTGTCAAATACCCAGTATCAGTGTCAGCTCCAGGATTCAAAGCCATATCTATCGTACTTATAGTCCACACTCTTGTCACTCGGCAGCATTATAATACTTTAATTAAAATAGAACCTCAGAAAACAGAAAATAGCTGGTGCTTGGAAAGAGTTACACACACACCAAAAAAAAAAAAAAAAAAAAAAAAAAAAAAAAAAAAAAACAATACGGACCTGACAAAGAAAGTCAGAATAACTTCTGCATTCTTGATGAGAGAAAGCAAAAGAAAGGAAATAAACACTTCTGATTGATCAGAGAAGTGAAAATACATTCTGTGCAATGAAATCTGTGTTCTTTTACATGCCAGAAAGACATTTCAGGGGAAAAAAAGCATAATCTATCCGAAGTGTTATAAAGTCTTTCTTGTGCTCCTATTAATAGAACTCTTACATGAAAGAAAAAGAGCAGTGGTCTTGGATCCAGGCAAAATGAATCCATTTGTCAGCCCTGATGAACACAGCTAAACTGGTATTTTTAACGATGTGACATTAGACATGTTATTTAACCTTTCCAGGCTTAGTTTTCGCATATGAAAATTGGACATCATGCTATCAATGTCCTAGAACTTTCATAAGTTGTAAATTAGACCACATAAAACACCCATCCCAGTAATTGCCACATAGTAAATACTCAGTTAGACATGATGATAATGATCATCATCATGACACCTAAGTCAGATTTTAACTCAGTGAGTCACAGTAGTCTTAGGTGAATATGTTTTGCATGTTCAAATAATTATGGGGAGGACCCTAAAGGACAATGAATTAATTCTAAAGCAATAATGGATCTATACAGGATGATGACATTCTTATGAACAGCACTCAGGATTATTTCTGTTTTTGTTAAGAAAGCCAGTGAGCCAGAAAGGCTTCACTTCTATATTGGCATATCAACACCTCCTTATCATGAAAGGGAAATGTAAACACATGGGACAAAACCAAAAGGAAAATAGGGAAATATTTTATCATTATTACATAGAGATGGGTTTGTTCTCCACACTCTAGCATGACTCTCTCCAGAAGTGAGCAGCTGGCCTAATTGTAACCCTAAACAGAAAGCTCTCCTTCCTTCTACACCCAAATCATACTGGCAAGTGCTGCTTAAAATCTCAGAAAGTATTCCTGTATATATGAATGTAAGAACAGAGTTAAAGGGGTGCCTGGGTGGCTCATTCGGTTAAGCCTCTGCCTTTAGATCAGGTCATGATCATGGGGTCCTAGGATCAAGCCCCACGTGGGGCTCCCTGCTCAGCAGCGAGTCTGCTTCTCCCTCTCCCTCTGCTGCTCCCCTACTCCTCCCCCACTTCTTCTTTTTCCCTCGCCTCCTCTTTCCCCTCCTCTCACGTGTGTTCTCTCTCAAATGATTAAAATCTTAAAAAGAAAAAAAGAGTAGAGGTAAAGCAAAGCTAACTCTTCTTGATGTTTCACCCACTTGGTTTACTTTCTTATTGACCCTCCTAACACATGGCTCAAAGGCTGAATTCTCTTAGAAGCAAATGCTGAGACATAGTAGGAGTCCAAAGAGTTTACTGGGGAGAAACTCTGAGAAAGGAAATGGGAGCAAGCGTGATTGGGAAAGAGGTGCCATCAGATTGCAAGGCAGAGCTGGCAAAGTCTCTTGCAACCCAAAGAAAAAAAATCTGGACCAAAGATTACCATCAGAGGAATCCCATACTGAGTGGAAATGGTCAGATTTTTTTTACCACCACCTTGCTCAATGATTGAATAGAAGACAGAGAAGGGAGTGTGATCTAAGCAAGAAAATACTGAAACAGACCCTGACAGTGTTACCAGGTGAAAGCTGTCAGCTTCCACACGCCATGTAGATGGACAATCAGTCTTTTCTTGAAAAGGAATCTGAAAGGTAATGCCTCAGTATCTCAACACGAACAATGACCCAGCGCACCAATTACATAATATGGTCCCAGACCTGCCATGTTAAACCTCAAAATTGGTTCCTGTTCTTCTGGTGGATCAACTAGCTAATTGAGGGACAGAAATTTTGTTTCTTCTCTTCACCTTTTAAAACGATGACCATGATAATGATGATCAGTCAATTTCAAAGCAATTTCATTTGCTCTAAACTTTGTGCATCTGCCAGAGGAACTCCCTACGTATTTTCGAAAGCACTGATAGGATAAAATAAGTTTTAAGACAGAAATTCAATTATTCTGTGTTTAGAAGATGAAAATTAATAAGAAAGTAAAGATCATAGCATTAATCTTACTCTGACATAATTTGAGATCATTCTTGGGATGGATATTTCCTCTGAGGGCTAGTAAATATGAGGGAATGAATGAAAAGCTACAGTACGCTAGATCATTTAAAATAAGAAATTCAAATATTCACTGAATACAAACTATCCCAATTAAGTCACACATTTAATTATCTTCTTACTTTTTTTTAAAAAAATAAAATATTTAAGCCTCTTTTCTCCAAAAAAAAAAAAAAAAAGCAATTTTCCTCAGAAACTCACTGAAGCCTGAACTGAAATATGAGGAGGCCACTCAGTCATGAATTCTACTGGACAGAGAGAAAAATAGCCCCACATAGTTTCATTTAATCAACTATCTGAGAAATGTGGGGTTGGGATACTAAGTCAAGTTGGAGATTACACATGTCAGCAGAGCTAATGGCCTTTCTCTCTTGAGAAATTGCCATGGGGGCAGGATTATATTTAAACTTGTAGCTGGGTTAAGTAAGAAAGACTTTAATTTAGCATAGTCCATATTACCCACGTGCACAGTGGAATAAGCAATTTATTGATCAACATTTTATTGAGCACCTATGATATATCAGGTAGAGGGCTAGATCCAGGGCTTTCAGAGAAGTGTCAGGAAATGAAAAGAGCTGAGTGCTAGGATAGGACTCCCGTGACGCGCTGATCAGTTAGCCAAGGCTCACTTACTCTCACTGCATAGAAGCTTCCCAATAAAATGCCCATGAAAGGAAGAGGGACTCCAATAATACTGAGAGGCGTGCAGATTGTTCAAATGTATTTGAAGGAACTACCATGAGCTTCAGTGTGAAGAGACACCACTGAGAAGAAATCAGAGGTTGAACAGATCCGCGCCCCACCAATCTGTTGGGCCATCGATAAACTAGCCCCTTCTACCACACACAACGCTTCTACCACACACACAACGAGCCAACACACACACGACGCTCCTTCCCTTCTGCTCCGTTACGGAAATTACTAAACTAAGCTCCAGGAGTGGAAGAGGGCTACAGGCTGGGGGCTACATTGTGACCTCAGGTAGATTTTGCAAACAGAAAGGAACAGGTAATGGAGGGGATGTGGGAGTTTTATTTCCTTATACACTCTTCTAGGTTTAGAAAAGGAATGATTTTCACTTATAAAACCAGAACTCCTCCATTCATTCGTACATTCTATCAGGCAGAGACGACAAGAGACACACACGGCCATTGCTACCCACACATCACCAGTTAGAAAGATCAGAGCCCTGAAGCCCAACAGGTCCTCATGGGACCTTGCCATGGAGATCTAACACAAGGTACCCTATAGCTGAACATCTCACAAGTACATTCTAAAGACCCAGATGTTTAACAAGTGAAACATAAGGGAGAAATATACCCTTAGCTCAGTGAACAAACAACTGTGCAAGTTAAACACACATAAACCATGTTCCACTTATAAGGAGAGATTTAGCTTTAAAAGCAATAATTTTTCAAATAACAAAAAAAAAGTTGAATTCTATTGGAAATTAAGAATTTGCAAAATAAGACATTTTGCCCCTAGCACATAGGCAAATACATACATTTTAAAGACAATAATTGAGCCTTCTTGAAGCCCTTGGTCTGACAAAGCAGGAGTCCAGGGTCCTGAGGGATAAGTAGATGTCCCTTAAGAAGCAAAGATATGCAAACACATAGAGGAAACGGTATCTGAAAAGGGATTGAATTTTGGAAAAAAAAAATGTTTTTCTAAAACAACACAGGTCATAATGCCTGGAGTCAGGACGGTGTGGCGGTGGTGGTAGGGAAAGAAGCAAGCCAGGTAAACAGGAATTGAGGACCAATATAGAGCCTGCAATTCGGGTTGCAGAGATTGGGTCTACCCTGTAAGCCAAGGAGAACCACTAGAGCCCTGGGCATTATTTTCTTGGACCGCTGGTCAAACGCGTTTCTTTTGAATCTTGCCAAGGTGGTCTATATACAGAAATGGAAATTGAGGAGACTGTGGTCAAGAGAGGTAATGGGATATTCTCAGGGCCATGCATTGAGTTACCGATTTTATTGCCAAAGGAAAATCCATACCATGCATTGCTACAACATGCATAATTATCCTCAAAAAGAAGTATTTCTGCCTACAAAGGCATCTGAAACAGTGCAAAAGTCTGTGGGTTTTTTTGGTATTTTATGCAAAAACATTTTTCTTTCTTTTCTCAATCTGTTCCCATCTGTCCTTTTTAAGAATACTCTGAAAAAAAGTGGGGTGGGGGGGGGGAGGTGGGAGAAGGAGGAACAAGCACCTGCTCATTTATATCAGTTATTGAGTTCTTTAGATGTGTTCCATGAATAACACTCAGAATAGATGGTTTTCTAAAGATTTTGTAGTTATACTATTTATCAATACTGAGTTCCTCACACATGCTTACTACAGAAAGATAAGGATTAAAGACATGGATCCGGCTAGAGTCTGACACCTACAGAAACTGCGTGCTGGTGGCGTGGATCTGACCCTGAGAACCCAGGCTATGACAGATGCAAAGGCTTCTCGGCCAAACACCTCTGCTAAGGCAGGCTCTTCAGCTCCTTCGCCGAGGTCTGACTACGCATATAATAAAAACTGCATAATTATTGAAGACTGGGTTAGAATTAGGCCTCTCTCATAGGGACAATGTAAGCACTAAATGGCACAATGTGTGTAAAATGCCCTGCCTAGTACCCGGAACAGGGTCGATGGCTAATAAATGTTTCCTCCCATCGCTGAGAATTACTCCTCTATCCTTAGTTCCTTAAACTATGAGCTCCTTATGGACAAGGCATTCGTCTCTATGAGTGAGCGCATCACTTCACATCTTATCATTTACATTGTAATATGCCGCTTCTCAGTGGAACACTCATCTGTCGAGTCATGATGGAGAACACTCTTCCTGAGCTTGAACTGCAGATTTCCTATGGTATTTGTCAAGTATGTGAAACACTCACAGTTAACATTTAATAAACGTTGATCACTATTTGCAATACCATAATAAAGGGGCAGTTTAGCTCCAAGCAAATGTTCTTGCGAGCTACACTGTTAATACTGGTTGTGCGACTTTGGACAAGTTATGTTAATGCTTCTGCCTCCGTTCCCCATCTGAAAAGAGGGGTTGATAATAGAACCTATAGGACGGGATTGCTGGGCCTATGCAATTCCTTAACATAAGTAAAGCACTTAGAATAATATCTGACATACAGTACATAGGGCTATCTAATGTCTGCCAATACAATAGCCCTCCCTGCGGAGAGGAATAAATGAGATATCAAAAGACAAACAACTCATTCTTGTCACCCCTATGGTTGCAGAGCCTACGATGTAGGGGAGAGGGGCATTTCTTCAGAGCTGGCTGCTCCAACCACCAGCTGTTACTCTGTTAGAAAGATCTCTGGTGCAACTGGCTAGGAACGCATGATAACCCCAGAAGATGTTTGCCTTCTGCTGCCTCAGGCTTTTGCAACAATTCAGATCTCGCCTCTGCTTTCCCTTCCTCTTTTCCTTGTCAGCTGTCGCCTTTGGAATCCGGGCTGAAGCCAACGTCAGTCACTTTAGCAAACTTGAGTGCTGCTGTGGGCTGTTCTTTGAACCCCTTCCAGCAAGCTCATGGTGTTCATCTGTGCGGAGAGAAGGAGTCTGCCCAAAGCATTCTCAGCACTTCGGGGCTTCCAAGCATTTCCCTGGTGTCTTTGTGCATCTCTATTTCAAATTTGTATGTCAGGAAGTTGACATTGTCAGCATGGAGAGTAAAATGCTACTTTTGGTGTGTCATGTTTCTTTAAGGGTAAAGTATTTCATTCAAATCTTGGCGCAGGGTATGTTGTCTCAGAGATACCAAAGTAGGTTTAATCCCGGTGTATTTTTGTTTGTTTGTTTGTTTTGGCAAGATTCATCAGTATTTTCACTCTGTTTGAGATACGTTTTAGCATTTTTCCTCTCTTCCGAGAGACGCATTTTCAGGTCTAGACTTTGCAGTCCTGGCTGCAGACTGATTATTTGAAGATTTATTGATTCATACATTCAAGGAATATTTATTCAACGCCAAATACGGGTCAAATGCTTTGTTTCTGTGCATCATTACATCCCCAGCACTAACAGATATTTCCTGTGCTCTCAAAGAGCCTACATTTCAGCAGGGATAAACGGGAATCAACATGGTCACACAGTATGTGTAAGTATACAGTGAGATAAGCTAATGGACAGAAGGAACTTGAACTATGAAAGCAGTGAATAAGCTTTTGCCTAAGTACGAGGATCATAAGAAGGAAACCACAAAGAAATTATGTTTGCATGGAAATCTGAAAACTGAGTATGGATTCGCAACAGGAAAGAGTACTCCAGGGGGAAGAGATGGATGTACGAATGTGCAAAGGCAGAGCTGCTGGAAGGAGCACGGTCTGTTTCAGGATCTAAAAGGCCAGTGGAAGAGAATCAAAAGTGCATCTATGGAACTGACCATCACAGTTTTCAAGGTTGAAGCAAGGAGCCTGCGTTGCCTTCTCTAATCTAGACTAACAAAAATCATACTTCCTGTTAGCTTACCCGTTGCTGCTGTGAATTCTTTAAGTGACAAAACCAGAACGTTAGTGGGAGAGAGGGGGGTTTCTTAAGACCATGTAAATCCTCCTACATTATTTACCTCTGTACCTCCAATTCTCCCCACCCACTACCTCGACTCTACAATAAACTGCTGCTGGCTCAGTATTCCTAAAACCTATTTTACTCTGTTTTCTGGACGAATGGTTGCTGCTTGTATTCTTATAGTGATGCTAAATTATTTCCAGTTTGGCTCCAACCAACCTTCATTATTCTCTTATGGTGGGGGGATTGGGGGCGTAGGTGGGGGAAATTTGCTTCAAATAGTTGCCCTCCTTTCCCTAAGGTATTCCATTTGCTGCTGACCCATGGATCTTAGCTCACGACCTGTTATGTATTCTTCATTCTCATTTCAGTCCCTAGGTTGCTATAGTACAATTAAACCCCTACTCCTCCAGGAATAACAGCAAAAAAGTCATTGGTCATTCTTCCAAATTGCTGAAATATTTAATTTTATATTCATACTATTTTGTTCCCATTTAATTCAAGTTATTCAAATGCAAGGGTCACATATTTCATTTCTTATGGGTCACAGAATCTTGCCTCACCTTTTTTTTTCTGTTCAGAAATGAGTAAGATAGCTAAAAATGGGGAAATTAAAGAGGTCCCTGTCCAAAAAGATGTGAAAATTAAGAAAGTATACATCACTAAGAGATTATGGGCAAGGTAGATGAGACACTTAACACTCTCTATATAGTGCGTTTTCAGAAATGTAGTCTGAACTCAGTTACTAAACCTAATACACTAAAAATCATAATCTTTGAGGATTATAAGCTTTACCAGTGGCATAAGCTTTAGTTCTTGGTCGAGCTTGGTCAAGGTGCAGTGCTTCCTGGAGCACTGAACAATAGATTCAACACAGGTTTTTAGACATTTCATAGGAAGGGAATAAAGACACTACAGAAAATACTCATTCCATCATCCTAAACCAACCACATGGACCATTTTAATAAAGTACTTTTGACATGTGGACGCTTAAGCAGAATCCACTTATATTTGGACTTAAGTGATCAAACCAGAAAATAAGGTATAATACTCCATTTCTTTCTCCATGTCTTAGACATAGATCAGGATATTTCCAACAGGTAGTACTATTCTTGGATTATGTGTTTTCTTACATTTAAACTATCTCAGTATTAGCAGCAGCTTTCTCTGAAG
Organism: Vulpes vulpes; assembly: GCF_048418805.1. NCBI lineage: Eukaryota > Metazoa > Chordata > Mammalia > Carnivora > Canidae > Vulpes > Vulpes vulpes. The sequence goes on along the minus strand of NC_132791.1, from coordinate 186,039,199 downwards.
TAAATCCTGATTGCTTCCTGTTCCCCTGACATCTTATTGAATTCCCCACCAGGTCCAATCTTTCATCCTTTAGAGTCCAAGGATGTCAGAGTCAAAGTGCAAAAATATTTGTGAGTGCACTTGAATATGTGTTCACAGCTCTACTATCATTAAACATGGAGAGAAGGAAAGGTACAATCATAGTCAGCTCAGGCTGCCATCATGAAATACCATAGATTAGGTGGCTTAAGCAGCAGAAATGTATTTTCCCACAGTAACGGAAGCTAGAAGGCCAAGAGCAAGGTGTTAGCATTCTCAGTTTCTAGTGAGAGCTCTCTTTATAGCTTATAGATAGCAACCTTCTTGCTGGATCCTCAAATGGCAGGGAAAAAGAGGAGCAAGCTCATTGTTGTCTGTCCTTATAGGGACACTAATTCCATCATGGGGCTCCATTCTCACACCCTCATCTAAACGTAATTATTTCCCCAAGGCCCTATATCCAAACACCATCACATGGGGGTTAGAGGACTTCAAAACAGGATTTGGGGGGGGATATGATTCAATCCATTGCAAGTAAGAGTTAGGTCAGTTCCCATTTTCAGATTAGTTATAATCTTCGGACAACTACTTTATTACTAGAAACTCCATGGAACTTTATCCCTATAATGTATTATTATGTATATTCAGAAAATATTTTGGACTTTCTTTATGTTTATACACAGAAAACTGTCAGTACACTAGGTCTCCAGCCTGCAATATTTTGTCAGCAAATGGATATCTGGTTCCTTCTTCCTAAATTTCACCAGATATAAAACCTCTGGACTTTTATTATACTTACTATAATAAGACGTGTGAGCACATTACACTGAAATAGAATTGATTACATATTATTTGCCATAAGTTTGCAATACCTAATACTTATGTATCTTATCCATCTTAATAACTGTAATTAGTAAAAATAATAACTAAATGTGGGATATAAAAACACCAGCACTAGATATATTCAGATAGGTGAGCATTTTCAAGATCATTTTATCCCATGACACTTGTCCTCAGCAGGAGCTCATGCATGTTTGCTGATGGATGTATATCATATGACAACACCAGAGCTGATTGAAAACTGGCTCATTCCAAAGACAGCAGGGGACAATAGCAGGGGGTGGGGTGTGGGAACTGTGAGTTCACTTTCAATACGCTACACTTTAAGGTGATTTTCTCCCTCACTGAATTGCCTGCTTCTTCAAATGAATTCACTAATCTCTTAAAATGAGCTGGTGCAGACCATATCCTAAAATGGCATTGATATGCTTAATAAATATTGGTAGAATAAATGCATGTATTGATATACTTAATAAATATTGGTAGAATAAATGCATAAATGAAATCTCAGGGCCTTCACTTTACTCCTTACACTCCACATGCAAAAAGCAGCAACAATAGCAATGCTATTAGCATTTTTCCAATTTTTTTTTTCTGAAAAACATATTGAGGATATATTTTCTCTAGCTGTAACACGGTATTTGGCATTGATATCTATGAAAGGGAAGAGTTAAATGAACACTATAAACTAACATTCTATTTAAATATTTATTTAAGGGCTGCTTGGGTGGCTCAGTCTGTTAAGCATCTGCCTTCTGCTCAGGTCATGATCCCAGACTCCTGGGATTGAGCCCAGCATTGGGCTCCCTGCTTGGGGGGGGGGGGTCTGCTTCTCCTTCCCTCTGTCCCTCCCTTGGCTCTTACATGTGCTCTCTCTCCCTCTAAAATAAATAAATAAAATCTGAAAATAATAATAAATATTTATTTAAAAGCCAAACCATTACCTAGTTAAAATAACACTGTGTGATTCGAGCTGCTGATATGAATTAACAGATTATTATGTGCCTGCTCATGTATTCCAGTAACATTTAATAAACTTCTGTTCTGTACTGGGCTGTCTGCTTGGCTCTCAGATTTTAAAGACAAATAACCTACAGACCTGGCCCAGATGCTCAAAATCTAGCAGGGAAGATAAATATTCAAACACATTAATTATAATACATGTTTTTGTAATCAATAGTATCTATATAAAAAAAGAAGTGGTCTATGAATCCAAAGTAAAAAACAAACAAACAAACAAAAAAAACAATTAAAAAAAAATCCAAGAGAATATTGGCATAGCCAACCATGGAGATCAATTCAAATTCAATTGATGAATCAGTTCTAATTCAAATGATGGAAAGAGATTTCTAGGTGAAGTCTTTCACAAATGTTTACACTTTAAAGTCTTTACTGTCATATATTCCACCACGTTCAATGTATAATTCTAAATTTTTTGAAATAATTCTAGACAAATGAGTTTTAAAAAGTGTAGGTTCCCACATAACCTTCACCTAGCTTGCCCTAATAGAAACATCTTACTTAGCCTATAATTATCAAAATCAGAAGGTGAACACTGATACAATCATATGACTATTTGCCATAGGACTTATGCTCTAGGTCCATCCTCTCAGCCTAATCCCTCCTTTTGGCTACGGCAATTAGTTTAGGCACAGTTGAATGCTTGTAACAGGTTAGTTAACAGGTGTTTTGATGGAGTTTATCAGGAAATAGCAGATTTTCCTGTGCTAGAATTTCTAGGTATAGAACGACAATCTTGCAACTACTAAAGAAGATGGCTAGAGAAATATAGAGAGATTCTTCATGATATTACCATATTGCAGCAGTGACTGATAAAGATCTATCCCTGAATGCTTAGTTACAGGACTAAACAAATCACCTCTTTACTTAGACTAGCTGGATTTCCTGTCACATGCTAAATAAAAAAAAAATACAGACACATGCGACTGATAGATATCACAGTGACTTCTTTCAGGTAAGAGCACTGTAAGTCGTATGTGCATATATAATTATATAATTGCCCTTGGAAACAAAGCTATATATAAATGACAGGAGATAAATGTGGATTCTGAGTGTGTGAACTAACACACCACAAACGTTCTTTCTTAAAACTTATTTATTTATTTATTTATTTATTTATTTATTTATTTATTTATTTGAGAGAAGAGAGAATGAGAAAGAGCAAGCAGGGAGAGGGGCCGAAGGAGAGGGAGAAGCAAACTCCTCTCTGGTCAGGGAGCCTGACACGGTGCTCGATCCCAGGACCCTGAGATCATGCCCTGGGCTGAAAGCAGATGCTTAACTGATAGAGCCACCCAGGTGCCCCCTAAGTTTTCTCTTACGAGGAAGCCCAAATCTATCCTACCGATTAATGAGACAGTGTGCTCAAGTACACAGCACCAGAGTCTAGATGATGTGCTAGGTACCGTGCCAGGTCATCAGCAAACGACACTGCTCCTTTGTTTCACAGAAGTCAAGGGATATCCTCACTGCTGTTACCCTAAGATCAGTCACTGAGAACAGGATCCAAGAGAGGCAGAAGAAATTATATGGACTCTTCATGAATTCCTCAACTGCCCTACTCCTTCACTCCTTTGGTGGAAATGGTGACTTTTAATGTGCTGGGGGATTGAAATTCTCCCTTTATATTCAGAATTTAGACAAGAAGTTTGATATAAAAACTGCCATGATTATTTTCCTGTTCTCATCTTTGAAAGTCGCAGCCAGGCTGGGAGTGTGTTTGCCAAGTTTTCTGCCTGGAGGAAAATTGTGTGGCTGAGTTATAAATACATTGATGGATCCAGCTGGAACTGTCTCTTGTAATTTAATATGCAAAGAAATAATCTGAGTCATAGATGGAGACAAGCGGCTCCTTTCAGATAAGAGCGCTCTAAGTTTGGCTCTACCGAAGACTTTCAAAAGCTTCCTTCCATAGAAGAACAAGAGATGGCCACAGAGTAAGTGGGGTCAAACTCTGTCCTTTAAGAGAACATTCAATTCACTGTCCCATTCTTTGTTCCAAACACAAGCAAAGGGGCCTATACCACCTGAATTCTTTCTTAATTGGCATATATCAAAGGGTGGTTTAAAAATATTTGCCAATGTCGGAAAGAAAATGCATTTTAGTTACTGAGAAGTACATTTTTATATTCCTTTAAGTCAAAAAAAAAATATGTAGGTGTACCCATAAATGAGATAACATGCTACAGAGAGGAGGGGAAGGGACACTAAGAATTACAATTGCACCCTGCCCTCAAGTATAAATGTTGAAGTCAGAATCTAATCCATATGCACTTGAAATAGCTTTTAAGACATAATGATACATTAATCTTGAAGCTTATGATATGATAATGCTATTATATCAATGCTGGCATTAATAATAATTAATAATGTTTTTGGGCAGCCCCAGTGGCTCAGCGGTTTAGTGCCTCCTTCAGCCTGGGGTGTGATCCTGGAGACCCGGGATCGAGTCCCACATCAGGCTCCCTGCATGGAACCTGCTTCTACCTCTACCTTTGTCTCTGCCTCTCTCTGTGTCTCTCATGAATAAATAAATAAAAATTAAAAAAAATAATAATTAATAATGTTTTTAATAGTGCTTTCTTAATAAGATCTTAAACCATTTGATACATATATGGGCACACTTTTAACTATTGTTCATAACAAATCACCCTCAGAACTTAGTGGCTAAAATAAATAGCAATTTATCTTTATTACGTAGGGTGGCTAGGAGATTTTTCACTGGTTTAAACTGAATTCATTCTTGTATTGCATTTAAGGAAAGACTGGCTGTTCTAGAAGATTCTAGACCCTTCTGCCTAAGTCTGGTAATTGCTGGTGGTGCCATTGAAGCATTTCCATTCTCCTCCACGTGGTCTCCCACCGTCCAGGTGCTAGACCAGCTTCCTCACATGGCACTTTGTCTTCAGATCCATTCCTCAAAACTTGCACTGCTCTGTTTCTGATTGGGAGGGCATCCCAGTGGATGGTCTCTAAGGCTTCAATTGTCATCTGGACTCTCAACCAATGGGAGGCACAGGTGAAAAATGTGAAAGGAAAGAAACAGAGCAGATGGTGTTTTATGTAATCCCCTCTCTGCCTCCCAGCTCCATCCCCAGAGGCTGCTGTGTATCTTCCAGGCCTTCATCCCTGCTGGATGATCCCAGCTTTCTCCTATCAGCCTAAGCATGGTAGTGGCTTCCTGTGTTCCCAGGTTGCCAATAGAGTCTTTTCCTTGGCTTTCTGCTTATCTACCACCAATGTCAACAATTTCTGGCCAAATTCCCTTCCTTCTAAAAGTAAACATAATGGTTATTATTTTCCTGCTTATATCCTAGACTGATAGCGACTCCATGATGGGTTATGTGAAAGAAGAGGAATAGGGGAACCACCATTTCAGGCCTGAAGAAGTAGGTGGCTTGATGTTTATCTTAATAAGACTTGAAATCTTACAGTTACTAATTTTCAGTCTTTAAGACTTGGTTTAAATATCAATTCTCAAAAATCTTTGCCTTGAATTCCTTATGTGAAAGAGATCTTCTGGCTTGGTCCCATACTTTTGATTTTGTATCATTTAGCACTAAGTGGATAAATTTTATTTTTTTAATTTTCTGCATAAAAAATGAAAGGTCTATGGTAGTTGGGGGAAGGAAAGAGGGAGAGGGAAAAGCAGACTCTCCACTGAGCAGAGAGCCTGACATGGGGCTCAATTCCAGGACCCCAGGATCATGACCTGAGCCAAAGATAGATGCTTAACTGACCAAGCCACACAGGCACCCTGAGGGATTTTTCACTTTAAAACACCACATAAATAGATAAAAAAATAAAATCCAATCTGGTAAATACCCTCTCAGTTTCCTTATCTGGGTTCCCAATAGGGAAAAGCCCAACCTTCTAACCATAATATATCATACTTTTCACAATCCAGCCACTACCTACCTCCCTGGCTTTTTCAATAAGGTAACTTATACACTTTTATTATTAAGATCTTATTTTTTATTTTAAAAGGTTTTATTTATTCATTTGAGAAAGAGCAAGCACAAATGGGGTGAAGGGCAGAGGGGGAGGGAGAAGCAAACTCCCTCTAGAGCAGGGAGCCTGATACAAGGCTGGATCCCAGAACCCTGAGATCATGACGTGAGCTGAAAGCAGATGCTTAACCAACTCAGCCACCCAGGTACCCCAATATTTTATTTTTAAGAGCAGTTTTAGATTCACACCCAAAAATGAGAGGAAGGTAGAGATTGCCCATATACCTCTTACCTCCACTCATGCAAACCTTCTCCCATTGTCAACGTCCCCCACCACAGTAGTAGGTTTGTTACAAGTGATTAACCCATCTTGACATATTGCAACTAATTCCAAGTCCACAGTTTACATTAGGTATGTTCTCATTATATCGCATGTTCTACAGTTTGCACAAATGTACAATGACATATACCTACCACTGTAATATAGAGAATAGTTCTACTACCTTAACTCTGTGCTCTTACCTATTCATCCCTCCTCACCTCGCTACCCCGGCATCCCCCTGATCGTCTTACTCTTTCCCAAGTTTTGTCTTTTCCAGCATCTCATATAGTGGGAATCATACAGATTAGCTTCTTCCACTTAGTTATATGCCTTTAAGTTCCCTTCACGTCTTTTCACGGGCTGATAGCTCATTTCCTTTAGTTTTGTGTTCTTTTTAGTTTTCTGTGAGAATTCTTTAGGGAGAGATTCATGCAATACAGTAAGGGTGCCATGATTTCACTTCCTTTGAAACTGGTGATGAAGGACTTTGAAGGTACTGATCTCGTAAATGCTATAGATACACACACACACACACCTCAAAATTAAAATGTTTTTCTTTAAAAAAATGCACAACTGAGAAAATGGGGACTTTTGAATGGGGAACAAAAATAAAAGCAGAGAAAGAAAAAATAATATACTACAAAACACATGCACTCAGCAGTTATACCAACAGTATCACCGTCCTTGGCATTTTGCTTCCCCACCAACAGCCTCTAAGAATAAACAATAAGAAGGAACAGCTTGTTCATCTCTTCATATGCTGCCCCAAACATATGTTATCAAAACTTTCCCTTTTTAAAAATATCATTAAAAGCATTAAAGATAAATCAGGCCTTTGTGGGTTTAATTATTCAGTATATTGCATTTTAATTATTTATTAATATTCTGTCTTTGAGAAGCATTTCCAGAGAATTGGGGAGGTTATAATAAAAAGATTAATCGACTCCATTAATATTCCAGAATGAGCCTAGTTTATGCATCAACTGGGCAAAGCACATCCATCTTCTCTGAAGAGAACCCAAGACTAGGCTTTGTAACCTTGGGAAAACTATATGATATCTTTAAGCCTTCATTTCCTCATCAGTGAAACAGAGATAGCAGTGGTGTTTTTAATGTGAGATTCATATATGGATTAATGGAATGAAGTATACTAAAAGAGGCGGCCAACGCCTTAAACATAAGGTGTCTAATGAATATTTATCAATATCCAGTGTTATTTCCATTACAGAGACAAGGTACTACATATTTTTATACTGATGGAAAGAGTCAAGAAATGCCCTGGGAGGGTGGGGGTATGTGAACTGCCTTTTGGAGGATGATGTAATATTCTTCTCCAAGTGGACAAGGTACTCCAGGGACTAGGAATAGCATCAGCACAAAGCTATATTTAAATCCTATCTTTTCTGTAATTGATTTACTGTTGGGCACCACCCAAACTATATTTTATAATTTCAAGAACTGAGAAAATTCAAAGCAATAATTAAAACACAGAAGAGGCTGTTGGAACATCCCACCAGAGTGCAAAAATCTAATCACCTCAAACAAGGCATTACACATATATACACACAGTCTTCATTTTTTTAATGATTTTATGTATTTATCATGAGAGAGACAGAGAGAGAGGCAGAGACACAGGCAGAGGGAGAAGCAGGCTCCATGCCGGGAGCCCGACATGGGACTCGATCCCAGGACCCCAGTATCATGACCTGATCCAAAGGCAGACACTCAAGCACTGAGCCACGCAGGTGGCCCACATACATATACAGTCTTAAGAGCAAAGTAGATTCTCAAGAAGGGCCCTCAAATATGATCTCGTTCTAACCTCTTAAGAGATAGCAGGAAGGATAACAACATCCGCCACTTTGGAAAAGCCTTTGATGTTCTTAAATTTAGAAGGGCGAAATCCCTAAATCTAGGATGAATTATCAATAATAGTATTGGTTGTGCCACTTTTTATTGTTGAAGATCTACTGTCTGTCAGTTTCCCCAGAGTGTCTAAGACCAATTCTCCACAGATAAAGGAAAATAGATAAAAGACGTCTGTGGAATGTTTATTTTTTTATAAGTACCACACAAACCACTTTATAGGCCTTATAACAGGTCTGTGAGAATGACAGTATAAACATGTTTGAGGAAGAAATAAAGGCAAAATGAACTAGTGAAAGTCACATAAAGGGTGCTACTGAAAGTTCATCTCCTTATTCATTCTTCTATGATGCTATTATATTGTTTTAAGTTGCATATTAACCTACCTATGCCAATTAATCACAGTGTTTTAGTTCAGCAGGCTCTGCCTTTGGAATCCAGGCATTTCAAAATCCAAACATTCAATAATCCAAATAATTACGAGAGCATACATCACTTTATAAAAGCAGGATCACTAAGAAAGAGTGATGCCTATGTTTAGAAGCCCCCTGGACCTGTCACCAATAATCAGAATTTGGCTAATACTCCAAATCCTACATTATTGGTGTAAGTCCATCTTCTAGCCAGTAGAGAATGCGGAGTAGGCACAAATCAGAATAAAAAAGGTCTGCATTTTGGTTCTGTTACTAATAAACAGTAAATCAGGGGAATGATTTTATTCATATTATCCTCAATCTCTTTATGAGGAAATGCAAACATTAAATGTACGTACCACATAAAATTGTGTTTCCCACTGGCCCCCCACTCCCAGTTCGTGTAAAATATTTTACATAGTTTCCAATGTATTCCGTAATAAATAATCATATGTTAACTATCGGTATATCATATTTTCTATCATCATCCCCCTCATCATTTTATGATTGTCCGTTGCTTTATTCACCTCCAGTAGCTCCTAGGATCAAGAAAAGATCAACAGTATAAAAAAAAGAGTGACAGCACGTACAGGAAAAATCAGCTCTCAGAAACCTCAAGTGTGCATTTATGAATTACTTTTATTAAAAGGAACCAAAGTCTGTTTTCTGATTGAGCCAAGGTAGCAGGAAAGATACTTTCAGTATCTTACTGAGAGAGAGAGAGAGAAGTAATAAAGAGGTATATAAAAGGGGGAAAAAGGGAGAAAGAGAGAGAAAAGATGGTAGTTTCCAGTATACCTTCTCTTTACATCATGCTAATTACTGGAGACTGATTGCTTCAGAGAAATTGATACACCATCTACAACTCGGATTTCTTGCAAAATTAGCCGTACTTGCTTCATCACACTCTACTTTTAACTCTGTTTTTCTCTAGTTCAAATAGGAAGGAGAGGGACTTGTAAATTGTAAATGACTGTAGCCCCCTGATTGCTTAGACTTCACCAGGAAAATGTGAGAGCAGGAATTAAGAAGAGACTTACAAACAATAGTCTTACTGGTTCAGTACTTATTAGAATGTTTTCCTGGGATATTTTTTTTAAAAGATTTTAGTTAGCCATGAAACAGCTTGTTTAGAATTGTTCTGGTGTCAAAAGAGGGAAATGAACAATCCTTAAGTAGAAAGGGATTTTCGCTAACTCAGCTCCCTAGAAGAATCAATACTGTATCATAACTTTTCCCCCCTGTTGAAATAGTGTGGTTTAAAATATAAAGATTCTATTCTTCTTTGGGAAAAAGCAATGTTTAAATTTTCCACCTGACATGTTATAGTGTTATATTTCATGTCAGGTTGTTTCAGCCATGGCAAATGATAGGAAGCCTCAGTGATACAGTGATACAAACTCTGCAGCTCACATTGAGTTATCTTAGTGAAACATATCAGCTTGAAAACATACATGGGGAAGACGTACAATTCTGAAAACTGGAGATAATACCCAGGGGTCCCAGAGATAGTGATGTTCATCATTCATTTTGGATGCAGGGACAAAGAAACAAAGCAAGATAGTAATACTATTTATCCAGCTTCATAAAATTAAGACAACGGAAAGATTTGTTTTAACTCAGTGGATAGATAAACCCAAAAATAGCCAAACAGAACCAGTTGAATATAAATAATTATAAAAAATGATAAGAGGGCTAATATTTATCTCATACCTACTGTGTATCAGAAGCTTTCCAATATGATTAGTTTACTTAATAATCATAATTTTATTGGTGTAGGCAATATTTTTAATGTTTATATCTTTTCCCCAAAAGAGTGGGAAAAAAAAAAAAAACTGAAGTTCAGCATATTTAACTAAACTGCCCACCATTGGCTTTTTCAAGTCATCCAAACACTACAGATTGTTTTCTTTTTCTTTTTGGTCTGGCTTTGAGTCGAGAGACAAATAATGTTAGTTTTCTTGTTGTCACAAACCCTACCCCATTTTAGGCTTTTATTCCTCTGGTTTAAAGTATTATAGTGATTTTATAAAATGATTTTCTCAAATTCAGCTCCTTGTTAAAGCCTTCCATATACTACAGCCAAGTTTTTATTATCTTTAAGTATAGTGTCATTCATTCTTCTCCTCAGAATATTTCATTGGAATTATTTCCAGTTTTAAACGCCATCTGAGCAACCAAGACTTGCTGGCTCAGCCTCTCCCAATTTCCTACTGAAATAATTAGAAACCTGTAGAAATTCCAAACTCTCTTCCGGGCAACCAAAGAACTCTGAGAGATGGTTCTGGAAACTGAGTAAATGTGTATGTAACTTAGGCCTCACAGCATACATGGATTAATGTACGGTCAGAAAAACCAAAGAGATTATCTTATAAAATATCAGTGTCAAAGTGATTTAAATGGACAAGAACACCAAATGCAAAGAAAAGGTCTGCAGCCAATTCCAGAAATATAGGAGATTTTTCATGGCAGAGTTGAGGGGGACAGCAAGAAAAAGAGAGGTTCACATTGGAAGGAATCCCTGAAATACTCATATGCAAAAGCTGACTCCATTACAGAGGGTCATAGTTATATATTATAGATGTTAAGCCAATTCCGCAAGGAAAAAAAAAATCCCTAACTATACTGAACATTATGCTTATTATTGCCAGAAAATGTTAGGCCTGAAATGACAAGAACTAGAACCAGACTGAGAAACTGCAGCTCATATTTGCTATGCAACAAATCACAGAAATCTACCAGTCTGTATGTATGTTTGGGGATTCCTCCATCTCTTTACTGATGTTTCCTATCTTGGTTTAGAAATGACACATTTATCAACTCTTCAATCACCTTCTGCCGCTGCATATGATTTTTCAGCCAAGACAGCCTGAAGGTTCTTCCTTTCTCATCCACATCAGGATCTCTCAATTGCTATTTCTACTCCCAGACTAGAAGATGCAGAAAACCACTGGCTAGTACGTAGAAGCTACGGGGGCAGGGTATAGAGGAACGACAGGAAGGCTTGTGGTGGGCGTACATGCATGAGGCCACTGTTGTCAGGCATCCCATCTCCCAGATGGGCCGAACACCTGATGTTCAGGGTAAGGCTAAAGTAGATCCAACCAGGAGCTGTACCAGAAGTGGGTTCATTGCTATTTACAATCTACTTCCAGCTGTGGAAATCCATGGGCAGCCCATATACTGGGATGGTTGGCCGACTCCAACTAGTAGGCCTCTCTTATTCAAGTGCAGAAGCAAAAGGAAGTAAAATAAATCTATCCGTCTGTATCTCATTAAGAATACACTGTAGAGCAATGGAAAGGTGCATCAGTCAGACACCAAAGGATAACTGCTAGTCCCCTTATAACTTAGCATTGTTCAGGAAGTTCTGTTTTTAAGGACTAGTTAATGCAACAAGGTATGAATCACTTTAAAACTAAGTCACAGTAAAAAAAAAAAAACGTACACAAAAGTATATTCAGTAGGATTCTGACTCAAAATGTGCATGTATGTAATGGAAGTGTATATCCATGTTTAACTGGGAGGAAATGTATGAATTATGTGATTACTATCTCTGAGTGATGGAATATGGATGACTTTCATATTCTCTTATTTTATATAATTTTAAATTTCCTATATAGTTGCCACATTTTTTCTTTGTAATAAAAATATAATAAAAATTTAAAAATAAATGAATAAAATAGAGTAGCATGCAGCATACCCCTAATGGGCTGCTTCCAATGTTCTATTTCTATTCAGCATTCAAGGCTTTTCATATTTTGATTCTACTTGTTACTTTAGTCTTATCTTCATTACTGTCTCACAAACATATCAAATCAAGTTCTTATTTAGCTAAAAGCCTCTAGCCAGGGCACTGTACATTTACACAAAAGGAAAAAAAATCATATAAACAATTTTATGCCGTTTTATAGTCAGACAACTTACATTCACTATTACTTCAGAAAGGCTCTATTTTTCTATACATGACTTGTCCTGTCTATCACCTTATCAGAATGTTTAATTTTCTTTAAGTGTTTCATGTTAAGGAAAAAGCTTATCTTGGAATCATCTAGTGATTTATTTTTAACCATCCACACCTGTATATAATTCCTTTTTCCCCATCAAATATTCCATATCATGTGATCCATTAACCATAAGCTATCTATATATCACCTGTTGTTTTCTTCAAACCTTGGTTTCACTTGTTCTTTCCAACTGGCATCACTTAGGTAAAGCAGTAAATCCTATGTCCCCATCAGTTAGAGATCACCTTCCTCCTCTGGCATCCTAGGACATTTTACCCCTCTAACTTTTTGCAATGATTTCTCCCGATTGCACTGTTGTATAACAATAAACTTTTGGAGGGCAAAAGGCTACCTTTCTCTGTGGTTTCTAGTTTGCACACAGCTGGTCTTACAGTATCAATGAATATCCATTTAAAAAGGTACAATAAAAAAAAAAGGTACAATCAAACATTCATAATTGAAATGTGGTCCTTTGGAAATGTGCCACGGAGCACAGACTTAAGTGTCTGACTCAAGGAAATGGGGCTGCAGAGACCCAGGAAGAAAAGGAGAGAGGGCATCAACACTTTTACCTTCTTCACAATTTTGCCTTAGGCTCAATGCAAGGTAACAAGAATGGTAGAGGCAGGACCCTGAAATTGCAATCGATCCCTAACACACTAACTGGACATTACTCCATTCACTGCAAATAATAAGAAAGAGTAGTCAGAGCCAAGCAAAGCTAAGTTACTCCATTTTCCTAGAAATAAAGTAACTAAGAGTCATGATTGTAACAAAAACAGAATGGAGGGGGAAAAGGCATTTCCTTCTCCATGTCCAAATGCATCCTTCTCTTTGCTATAAAAGGAGGAACGGGGGCTTGTTGAAAGCTACGTGAAGAATACATGTGGTTTCTTTCCATGTACACATGTGTACACACACACTCCCTCATTTTCAGTGTACTCTGCAAACAATTCAGCAGTGGTTCCTGAGATTACAGAGACAGAAAAGCCAGAGATGTCATTAGGCCTGACATCAGGCTTAGTCCCACAGATCACGTGATCATTCAGCTACTGCTAAATGGGCCATGAGTGTTCACTCTTAGGTCATTCCTACTTGACTACAAGTTTCTCAGGGGATTCCCTACGTCCATTTTATCTCTATATCCTAGATCTCTATCTTGGGACATAGTGAAAGCCAAGAAACGGTAGAATGAGTGAACACCATATTGAGCCATTCTAATAAACCAAAAGCTTATTCTGCCTATATTGTGTGTGAAATGTTCCATTCTACCTATTTCACTCAGAATCATGTTTTACTCTGAAAACACAAAGCAAGAAGCTGCTCTCTCTTTAATTTATTGACTGCAGCTCTCAAGAGTTCTGTTCGGCTTCTGACATTCCTTGTGGTTCTTTAATGGCACATTTTCATGATCTCTGAACTTCTCTTCTTACTGTTAGTTCCACTTGCTTGATACCTCTTGCTCACTGATGGACCCTGGGAGCAACAGATCCTAGGTTATCAAATTTAGGTTACTTGCTTCCGTCCAGATCAGTTACTGACTTGACGAAGATGGAGGCTGCTTTTAAAAATACAGTTTTGTAGATTCTAACTTAGAGATGGTTTCATTACATTAGGAAAGAGTTCAAGTAGTGACAGTTCAAAAACGTTTCCAGGTGATTATAATATTTCAATAGCTCACTTAACTTCTTGAGCCATGGAAGGCAGTTATTCATAGCAATATAAGATTTGCCCAAGGAAACACCTCTGATGTAGAAATGTTGACAGGAGAAAGGGAGGCATGAACCCAGGAATATAGGGTCAGAAGTTATAATTTACTAATAAAGTTGGAAATGTTTAATAACATTCCTCAAAGTGCACTAAGCAAGTCCTAGTGTTACTACAGGTAATTTAGGAGTAGTAAAAAGTAGAATTCTTTAACACTGATTCAACTAAGTTTCTTCTTTTTGAATTATCTTTCCATCAAGGAGAAAGTTTTAGTTTTCTAAGATTCCACTTGAAACAATGAAAAAAAAAAAAAAAACGCCTCAGGTTCACAGCTTTGAGAACAATGAGGTCTTAGTAGAATTTTTTTTTTTTTGTCTTAGTAGAATTTAATAGTATTCTTCTATAGGATTTATTTTCATCTTGTCTTTATGGAAAATGATATTACTAGTTCCATGTAAAACACCAATATACTCAAACCTCCTTAGTATGGCACTTACATGAAATATGTTAAAAATACTAAAATATCAAGTCAATATAGCAAATGACGTTTGGATGTGACAAAATCATGGACATGGCAAGAAATGACTCATTTGGAAAACTTATCGACAGCAATGGATAAAAATAGCAAGTAATTAATCTCCCAAAATATATTTCTGATTGATTAGGAGGAGAGAATTGGCAAGGGCAAAAATTTAAATGGTATGATGTTTCTCAAGAAAAATGTTCTTTTTGAGGTCTCTACATCTCAGAACTGTTGCGACAAGTTGATAAAGAAAATTAGGGAAGAATGAATGAGAAAATGAATTATCTCAGACCCAAAGAAACTGCCGGTCTATAGCACATCAACATATGTGTATACATACATGCATATATGTGTGTATATATGTATATGCATAAAATTATGTATATGTGTGTGGGTGTGTATATATATATATATATTTTAGTCAGGATTATCCAAAGAAACAGAACATCCATTCAGTTCAAGGAATTGGCTTATGTGATTATGAAAGCTGATAAGTCCCAAGATTCGCAATCAGCAAATTGTAGACCCAGGGAAAGCTGATGACGTAAGTTCTACTCCAAAGACCAGCAAGCTCGAGACACATGAAGAGCTAATGTTCCAGTTTGAGTTGAAAGCAGAAAAAGCTGATATCCCAGATTGAAGACAACAAGGCCAGGAGAGTTCCCCTTTATGCATCTGTAAGGGTCAGCCTGTTTATCCTATTAAGGCCTTCAACTGGTTGGATGAGGCCCACCTACTTTAGAGAGAACAACCTGCTTCATTCAATTTGCCAATTCAAATATTAATTTAATCCAGAAACACCCTTCATGACAATACTGGATAACAGATAACATGTGACCACATGTCTGGGCACTCCATGTCCCAGGCAAGTTGATATAAGAATATTAATCATCAAAACAGGTATCCATTCAATATACTAGTAGAATGTAAGATACAGGCTCTATCTACTGCAGTGCTTGTCACATGCCTAGTACCTAGGAATTGCTAGTTTCACTCCCTGATTTTTAATCTTTCTTTCTCTTACATATGTTTGAAATGCTGAAAGTTTAAGGCATGTTTGCGGAATAATTCAGAATGTCAAATCTCCCAAGTTTGCAAATTTCTAAGTGTGTGCTTGAAATTTTCCCTTCCTGCCACCATCACCTATACTCTTCCTACCTTATGTCTGTTTTCTCTGTGCCTTGAGATTTGCCACTCACTGTATGCTACATTTTTGTACAGTTCAGCCTCTGGCAGAGTCTCCTCAGGAGCTCAGAAGCTCTAGAGAAAAACTTGTGTCCTCAGGAGAACAGCTTTGAACAGGTCACACTTATTTAGATCAAAATTTTTAATCATTCACAGACAGAGAATATCATTCACAGACCGAAATCAACCAACAAGGACATGGTCACATTTATAAGGTTTGCCTGCAATTTGAAGGCTTTGTGTTAAGTCCAAAGAAGAAGAAAACAGAATTATAAGAAGTATCAATTAAAAGGTTTTTTTTTTTTTTTAAACAAAGTGAGACGATTTTTAGTGAAGTAGCTTTACATATGAATTTCCAGTCAGAGAAGAAACTGAGAGATGACATTTGTGATAAGGTCAGAGTAGACAGCAGCCTGGCTTTTAAAAAGACCAAGGCTGGAAGCATCAAATATATATGAAGCTGCAACTTAATTACTGCAGAATTAGTAACTTTCCCTTAACTTAACTAAGTGTCCATTATCTCAACTATAAAATTAACATAAGAATCCCTTTCTCTTGTCATTTCTTCTGGTGACAAAACAATGTTGGTACTTAAAATGACAAGCCACTAGCTCAAGCTCCTGCTACTTTTCTTCCCTCACATAAAAGAAAGAAATCAAGAGGGTGCCTGGATGCCTCAGTTGAGTATCTGACTCTTGATTTTCAGGTCATGGTCTCAGGGTTGTGTGATAGAAGCCTGCATTGGGCTACACACTGGGCGTGGGGCCTGCTTACAATTCTCTTTCTCCATCTCCCTCTGCCCCCTCCTTCCCTTGCCCATTCTCTCTCTCTCAAAAAATAAAATAAATTAATTAATTAATTAATTAATTAATTAATTAATTAATTAAAATATAAATAAATAAATAAACAAATAAAGGAAAAGAAATCAAGAATGGTAAACATAATCATAAACATACTGAAAATCATAAACAACTGAGGATCTATTGATTTGTAGCCATAAAACTCATCAGAAAAGTGAAAACATCCAAGAGTCTAAATATCCTTTCATGTCTAGAATGCTGGTTGGCATGATAGATGAACGCATGGATTAATTCCAGTGGGAAAAAAAAAAGATATAGACACATAAAATGTGTAAGACTAAATAACTGATACGTAACTCTCAATAATTTTATCCCTATTTTGTACATTTTACAAACACTATGTTACATAGAATAAGAAATCTTAGAAAACACAAG
The DNA here is from genome assembly GCF_048418805.1 of Vulpes vulpes. Taxonomy (NCBI): domain Eukaryota; kingdom Metazoa; phylum Chordata; class Mammalia; order Carnivora; family Canidae; genus Vulpes; species Vulpes vulpes. The sequence goes on along the minus strand of NC_132791.1, from coordinate 186,022,113 downwards.
TGAGGATTGTTCTCAGTTTAGAGAAAGCTATGTTCAAATGGGCGGGCCACGATATTCAATGACAATGAATTCACTTGAGCACTACCCTGAAATAAATTTTCTCTTGAAACTTCACCCACAACCTTTCCAATGGGCACCGTAGGTGAATTATGTTATTATTTATTTGAATACCACATTCTTTAAAAAGACATTTGGACTGGAAAAGTACATTTATGTCATAAATACATGAGGCGACATAGTCTCCTAAACTTTTTTCCTCTTAAGTTATCCTTAGGTAAAACTTAGAGCTTGTACATTTCTTCCTTGAAGTGAATTATTAAATGATCTTAGACAAGAGAGATTTGGGATTGAAGTCCATAGAATGAATATATAAGATGGTCTATTTCCTTCTTTTAACTATTAAACTTACGTAAGGACTACTTAGAGGAAAAAAAATTAACATTCAGCAACTGCATCATTTTAAGGTTTTGCTTAATTTATTTGTCAGAGAGAAAGAGAGAGAGCAAGCGAGTGAGCTAGCACAAGCGGAGGGAGAGAGGGAGACAGAGGGAGAAGCAGGCTCCCCACTGAGCAAGGAGCCAAATGTGGGACTCAATCCCAGGGCGCCGGGGTCATGACCTGAGCTGAGGGCAGACATTAAACCCACTGAACCACCCAGGTGTTCCAGTAACTATATCATTTTATGCAATCTCAAAGAAGTCTTTTGAAGACATTCTCTTATTCACATTTTTAGTGTCTGACTGCCCAGTATCACAAAATAAGTGAGCGACAACGTAGGTATCTCTACTTCACCTGTTCTTAGTGTCTGTGTATCCCCACTTGTATGCAGCTTGTAGGTCTCTGGACATATGTAAGTCCAGAACAATATCTTAAAAGAATATATTAAGTATATTCTATTATAATTCAGAAATTCACAGAGGAATGATTTCAAGCACAGTAACACTCAACCAGAAAGTGCTAAAATCTATACTTGTTCTGTGGTAACATCACACTTCTATTCCTAAGAAACTTCATGATGTCTAGTGAGGCTTTTCTTTTGATGTATAGAAGTTTCTCAGGGACTAGTTCCCTGGGGGATTGAGGTTATTAATTTTTATTTTTATTCCTGACATGAATTTCAATAAATACAAATATTTCATACTAATAGTTATGAAACCTAAACATCATTTAACAAATGCAACTTTAGATGATGTCCATCATGTGGCAAGGTTTCTAAGACTTGAATAATAGAACTATACAGAGAGAAAAAAAAATCACACATACTGAGTTGATTTAAAACACTATAAAATTATTTAAATACACACAAACATTATTTTAGATATAAAACCCTCATACTCACTATAAAACTTTAAAAAACAATCATACATTAAAAATACAATTAAAAAACAAAAAAAAAGTCATTAATGTGAGAAATGAGGTTGTGTGCAGCAGATGGATCTAGTGTTTAAGATAAAGAGTATGATAGAGGACAGTTTCCTTTGAATTTTGCATGGCTATGCTATGGATACCGTGCAATGAGTCAGGTTTTATGCTATTGTTTTATGTTTAAACTACAGAGAAATCTCCATTCTGAGAGAATGCAAAGATGCCAGTTTGTTGCCATTTAATGAGAACATACAGCTTATGCATTGTCTCACTTTTCAATTAACTTGAAAAAAATAAAAATTCTACATGAAACCCATAAGTATGCAACATTAGAAATTAAAAACAGGGGAAACAAAGAAATTAAAAACAGGGATGCCTGGGTGGCTCAGTCAGGTAAGCATCTGCCTTCAGCTCAGGTCTTGATCCCAGGACTCTGGGATCGAGCCCCACATCACGCTCCTGGCTCGCTGGAAATCCTGCTTCTTCTTCTCTCTCTGCCCCTCCAGCTCATGCTCTCTTCCACTCACTCTCTCTCAAATAAAATCTATAAAAAAAAAATAAGTGAATAAAAGTAAATCTTTTTAAAAATGAAAAACAAAATAGCACACATAGTAAAAACGGTTTCATAAGTAGTATCTAGTGTATCTTTCTTTAGGGTTCTTGCATGCCAATGTTTTCAGAAAAAATCTCACCAGTGAATGTCCATTTAACTTTGTGTAATCAACATTTTCCAAACTTTTTGTGTTTTAACTCACATGGTATTTTTAATAACATACCCAGCAACAGTTTGAGAAATGTGACATCCAGGCTGTCAATTTTAGGAAGCACTTTTATATAATTGTTTTTACTAAAATGCATCAAGTATTTTGTTCAGTTACAGTAAACACCAAGGATGAAAATATAAAATGTATGAAATTAAGCAAATAAAACCAGCGGGAAACAGTAAGAATACACACTTTGTTTTCCTCTCTTCCTTTTTCTTTTTAAGATAAAACAGCTTGTTGCACTTAAACCAATAAGTAAACAGATCTTATTATCTTTATATTTTACCATTTATAAATATACTTTTATCTGTAACCATTGAATTTAAAAGAATTTTTTTTGTCTAATTTGATACCGTTAAAAGGAAGTTTTCATATAAATTATTTAAGTGAAGGGATGCCTGAGTGGCTCAGCAGTTGAGTGTCTGCCTTCAGCTCAGGTCATGATCCGGGGTTCTGGGATCAAGTCCTGCATCAGGATCCCCACCGGGAGCCTGCTTCTCCCTCTGCCTGTGTCTCTGCCTCTCTCTCTCTGAGTCTCTCATGAATAAATAAATAAAATCTTAAAAAAAAAGAAATTATTTAAGTATACTGGCAATTACTATCAAGGTAAATAATTACATATGCAACAACGAAGTTCTATTTTAGTAACTGCTGCTTTAGTTCTGTGTATGAAAAATAACTGAGGTAAGATATGAAGGACAAGTGAAAATATAAATGTGAAGTATGGTATTTAACAATGGATGCATCAGTAGGGAGGGGAGAAGAAATGCCTGTGGCAAATTATTAAAAAGAGTTGTTTGTAAAGTGTGAGATAATATCTACAGTAGGATAAAGAGTGTGGATGTTCAAGAAGTTAAGGCAGGTCTTGATGGATATAGGTCACACCAAAAATGTATGAAAAAAATATGGCCAGTTGTGCTTTGAACAGCCTGATGAGTGGCCCAACCCCCTACTAGATATTCTGTTGCTTCGGTCCCCCCCTTCATGCTGAGGATTTCTCTTGTACCAAACCAGTTTCCAAACTTTAACCCACTGGACCAGTTCTCAACTATCTGAGACTCATTTTAATTCATTGAGGCTAAAATTCAAGTTAGAAGAGACAATTTCCTTATTTGCACCAGTATATTTCTCATTTCAAGTCTCAAAGTGGTATTATTTCCTCCACATTATACTCTTCTTCCTAAAAATAAATACTGAGCTAGAATATTCATGCCAGGTGTCTTTAACTATCTTACATAGTTTATCTATTTCTCTATTTATTTAGAATATTCTGGGGGGGGGGGGGTATCCATTCCAGCCCTGTTGGGAGCTAACTCTGAGAATCAGAAATAAGTATGAAATAGTGGAAATCACTAATTTTGAAAATGTACAATTGAATGCTTTGCTAAAAGCTAAGACTTAAATGAAGATGCACATAGAAAGAACAGCTCACGAGTATGAGGGGATAACAGGAAAAAAAAGCTTCTTGGGGTGATACTAATATAAGTTTCAAAGCATTAGTAGAGATTACATTGGTAAAATTACAAAGAAGAAATTTAGGTCTATTTGTATTTTTCTGGAGAAGAGGAGGCATTTGAGTGTGATACCAAATCCATGTAATCCTTACAGAAGCAGACAGATTTTATGTGTCCTAGTCTATACCAGTCAAATGCAATTATGCTAAATAATCAGAAGTTTTTTATTTAAATGTCATTAAGTATCTCTAAGTACATCCAAGAGTAACTATTTTACATGCTACAATGCTATTTGGTAAATTGTATTTCTTCTCTCTTCTTCCATTACACCCCCAAAATACCTCAAGTACTCCTACTTTCAAGACGCTCAAATAGTGCATCCTGACACTCAAGCACGTCTCTTTTCTCTCTTAGGTCTCCTCTGTTTTTTTTTATGGTAAGAATATTTAACATGTTGTTGTTAACTAGAGATACAATGTTTTACTCCAGATCTCTGTAGCTTATTCATCTTGCATAACCAAAACTGAACAATTCTGTATTTCTCCTCTCCCCACAGTGTCTCACAACCATCATTCTATACTTCTGTGAATTTGACTATTTCAGCTACACCATATACATAGGATCATGTAGTCCTTGTCCTTCTTTGACTGGCTTATTTCACTTAACATAATGTCCTCTAGGTTCATCCATGTGGCTGCAGGTTGTATAATTTCTTATGTTTTAAAGCTGAATAATATTCTACTGTGTATGTGCGTGTATACATATCTCACATTTCCTTTTTCCAGTTTACTCGTAGGTGGATATTTAGATTGTTTCTATTTCTTGGCTATTGTGAATAATACTTCAATGAATATGGCAGTCCAAAAACAACTTATAAATGATAATGTATAAATGTATAGGAAAAGATACTCAACATTACTAATCATCAGGGAAATACAAATCAAAACCACAATGAGATACTATCTTAAACTTTTTTAGATGGCTACTAAAAAAAAAAAAAAAAAAACAGAGCTGCCAAGGATATGAAAAAATAAGACCCCTTGTATACTGTTGACAGAAATGTAAGATGATGTAGCTGCTATGGAAATCAGTATAAAGCATCTTCAAAAAATTAAAAACTACCCTATAGGCCAGCAATCCCATTTCTGGATATATATCCAAAAGAACAGAAATCAGGATCTTAAATAGATAAGGTACTAAAAAAAAAAAAAAAAAAAAAGGTACTTCTCATTAGATTGATATCATCTCCATTTAGATATTCTTCATACACAAATGAGCAGAGAATTGGCTCTTTTCTTTCTCTCTGACTTCTCTGTGTAAAATTTCCTTCTGCTAGGAAGGGTAGGAAACAAACTGAGTGTGCAGCAAAAGGAAAAAATTGGACTGCGAAAGACAAAAACTAGATTCCACTTCTCTCCCCATTTTTTGCATTGGAGGTTAGTATTTCTCTGCAGAGAGTTCATACTCAGAACCCATTCCAGAGGCCAGACTAATTAGAGAAGAGATCCATTCATCAAGTTATTAAATAGAAGCAAAGTTTTACCAAAATCTTAAGCAGACTTTATTTCATTTGTTTCCTGGATTCTCATATGCCTACCTTGGAACTTTTATATGAACTTATGCTCTCAAATCTCTTTTCATAGAAAGTAGGTTTTCCTGATAGTTCATAAAAACTCAAAGAATAAATAAGTTCAGAAAGGCAGAAATCAAGGCAAGATTTCCCACTGCTCACCTATCAAAAAGAGGTTTCTTTTTTTTCTTTTTAGAATTTCTAAAGGCTCAACAGACATTACCACTGTCACAATTCTGTTAGACAAACAGGCCATAATGTAAATAAATAGTCTCTCACCTTTGAAATTCTAACACTCAGCAGAAACAAACTTTAAAAGCCACAAAAGGAAAAGCTGCCCTGAATTAATGATGAGGCCTTCCAACATATAAATAAAACCATATTTAGAGGTGGAGTACTTCCTCATAGAACATGCAGATAAAATTAGAATTAAGACTACAAATCAAAAGAGAGAGAGAGAGAGAGAGAGAAAACCACACATACATGCATGAAAAAAACAAAAAGCAAAACAAAAAAAAAGGACCACAAATCTGAAATATGCAAGGTTCTTAGAGCACCTGGCTCAAATGTTTTTATTTCCTTGAAGTCTTTAGGATTCTACATTTAAAAAAAAAATATTTGATTTATTTGATTTATTATTAGAACAAGCACACAAGCAGGGGGAGCAGCAGAGGGAGAGGGAGAAGCTGGCTCCCACCGAGTGGGGAACCCAATGCGGAGCTTGACTCCAGGACCCGGGGATCATGACCTGAGCCAAAGTCAGATGCTCAACCGACTGAGCCACTCAGGCAGCCAAAGTCCTTAGGATTCTATAGGAATCCCAAAGACCTACCTAATGATTCCAAATTCCTAAAATATATTAAACTTTGAAATTGGATAATGAGAAATTTCAATTCTCAAGAATTCTCAGGGACTTCTGAAATCATAAATTATTACTATTATAAACTATTCCATATTTTCATAGCATTTTAAAAGTGTGTTTTAAATATAATGAACAGCTACAAAATAAACACTGAATCCTTTTTATGACAGGATTATATTAAATATTTCAGGGGAGATTTTGTAAAAAGTTTGATATAAAACATACATGTTATTGCCATAAAATATATTATGAGAAAATTACATATTTAAATAGTATGTAAAATAAACTCTGCCGGACAAGGAGATATTTGATAATAAAAACATTATATAAGGGAACATAACCTCTCGTGGATGCCAATTAAAATAAAATGATAATAGCAGAGATATTAAACACTTAAAAGGTTAGCATCCTTACAAATGAAAATTTAAAATATACGAAACTTAATTGTTCAATCCTATAGTCTTAATTATTATTTCACAACTTTTCCAGATGTTGAAAAATTTCTTTCATTGAGCATTGATGTTGGGTGTACTCTTACGAGCTCATCCAAAATCTGCAAGTTGGATGTTATATTATGCTTCATATAAGCTCATTTCCTTTTTTAATAATAAACATTTTGTCTACTTGCCCTGATTTTTATTTTGCTATTAAAATCTATATTTCTTTTTCTACTTCACATTTTAGATCAATTTCTAATTTCATGTTGGAGTATTCCACATCAATATTCATATATTCTCTTTGCATTTCTTCTTTCAAAGATCAATACTATATACTGAATATCCAAACACTGGAAAACCCCAGTGAACATTACTGGGTTGCATTTACATAATGTAACATGCAGAACATCTAGCAAAACTACAGCACTTCACATAATTATGCACTGGAATTGTCAATCTAAACATTGATTTGCCTCCAAAAAGTTTTATTTCTTGGAACACCGCTCAAAAGATTTGTTTAAAATGTACCAGATCTCTGAACTTATTAATATTTATATTTTAAATATTTGCATGAATGATTCACCTTTTGCAGAAGTAAATAGCATCATGAACATTTACTATTACTTGGCAACAGCTACAAGGAAGATAAAAATCATCAGAGGGTTATTGCTTACTGTTTTATATTATTTCTATCCTGATTCCCAGAAATATACACTCTATTCTTTTTTTTTTTTAATTTTTATTTATTTATGATAGTCACAGAGAGAGAGAGAGAGAGGCAGAGACATAGGCAGAGGGGGAAGCAGGCTCCATGCACCGGTAGCCTGATGTGGGATTCGATCCCGGGTCTCCAGGATCGCGCCCTGGGCCAAAGGCAGGCGCCAAACCGCTGCGCCACCCAAGGATCCCCACTCTATTCTTTGATTCCACATGTCAGTATTTCTTCTCTGGTTTCTACTTTATGTTATTTGATTCCTTCAATCCAGCAGCCTCTCCATGTTAACTTTGCAGTTTTTATTTTCTAAGTATAATCATGAATTATATATTTTTCTTTTTACCCTCAATAAACAGCTCCTCACAAATGATTAAGTTGGTGCCAAATGGCAAAATATTTGTGTGATCAATATGAATAAATAAATAAATAAATAAATAAATAAATAAATAAATATTCAGTGAAAAAATGAAGATAAATAAATGTATTGATTCAAGGAGCTCAATGAAACTTAAATAGGATGAGTCACCTCCTTCTCATTAGTGCTTTTATAAATATATTCCAACAGCTGAAAACTGAAGACAATGAAAAAAAAAAAAAACACTATAGGGGAACAATAGCCCTAATGACTAATGATTTCGCATCAGAAACCTTAAAGGATGGGATGAAGCAGTGGAACACTTCTGTGGTGCTAAAAGGAAAAAGAAAAAGAAAAAAAAGGAAATCAACTCAGAATTCTATATCCAGCAAAATCATACTTCAAGAATGAAGCTGAATAAAAGTATTCTCAGATGAAGAAAAATTAATATAATCTACTGTCAACTTGTTCTGAAATAATCACTAAAGGAAATTCTTCTGACGGAAAGAAAAGTGGGATAGTCGGAATAAAGTAAACAACAGGAATGGTTAGTATTTGGTTAAATATGATAAATTATTTTTTCCTCTGAGACCTTTAAAATGTTTGACAGTTGAAAGAAAATAATGATAATATTTTCTAACCAGGTTTTGTTTTGTTTAAGATTTATTTATTCGTGAGAGACAGAGAGAGGGGGGCGGGGCAGAGACACAGGCAGAGGGAGAAGCAGGCTCCCTGCAGGGAGCCTGATGGAGGACTCGATCCCAGGACTCTAGGATGACGCCTGGGCTGAAGGCAGGTGCGAAACTGCTGAGCCACTCAGAGATCCCTTGACCAAGGTTTTTAATGTACATAAGCCTTAATTTATAAGAAACTATAACATAGAGCAAAGAAACTAAAGAAAGTATCTGGTAGTGAGATTTCTATATCCCACTTGAAGAAATAAAATGTCGCTACTAATTGTACTGTAGAAACATTAGGAATCTACATTGTGATCTCCAGAGTAATCTACAAAAATAGCATTAAAATGTTATAGTCAAATATACAACAGTTAAATAGGAATAGTAAAAATGTTAACATGCCGAAAAAGATAGGAAAGTAAAAGCAAAAAAAGGGTCAAAATAGACAAGTAATAAAATTATAGACTTTATCCAGACACAGCAATAACTGCATTCACTCTAGAGTATCTAACTATACCGATTAAAAGATAGAGATTAAAAGGATGCATTAAAAAATATGACCCAACCATAAGTTATCTACAAGAAATTCACTTCAAATATAAGGAAATAAGTATGCTAAAAGTAAAAGCCTGGAAAAAGACACACCACACAAATACTGATAAGAAAGAAAGCCAGAGTGGCAATCTTAATATCAGACAAAGTAGATTTCCAGTCAAAAAAAGCTAGTAGAGATGCAGACATTACAAAATGATAAAAAGTGTCAATTTACCTAAAAAGCTTAATCTCAGGATGCCTGGATGGCTCAGAGGTTGAGCATCTGCCCCTGGCTCAGGGTGTGACCTGTGGTCTCAGGATCGAGTCCCGCATCGGGCTCCCTGCATGGAGCCTGCTTCATCCTCTGCCTGTGTCTCTGCTTCTCTCTCTGGGTCTCTCAGGAATAAATAAATAAAATCTTAAAAAAAAAAAAGCTTAATCTCAAATGTGTGTATATAATTTACTACGCAGCTTTGGAGTATGCCCATCAAAACTGACAGAAACGAAAGGAGATATGGGAAAAGGCACCATAATATTGGAGGCGTCAACAGCCTTACCCAGTAAAAACCAGGATCGATACGAATTGGTAGTCGTAAAATCAGCAAGGACAGAAAAACTGAAGATCACCGTCAATAAACCGGGTCTGACCCTCGTGCATAGTGCACCCACGGAACAGAAGACGCATTTAAGTGTATGTGGAGCGTATATCACGACGGATCACACGGGGGCCTGTGAACTCCTAATACATGTAAAATAACAGGAATCATAAAAATTTTGATCTCTAATGTCAGTGAAATTAAACTAGGGACCAGTAACAATCACTTACCTTGTGACAGACCAGGTATTAGCTCTTGCTTCTAAAGCTTCATTTGTGTACAGAAGATTTTCCCCTGCAATACCTTTTTAGGTAGTGCTCAAAACCCTCCACAAAATACCATCAAACAGGATCCAACATACGTGTAAAAAACAGGGAACCTCACCAAGAATGCAGAGCTTATTTAATATTTGAAAACATATCCTAATACAGCCGTACTCCAGATAAGGACGAAAATCCATATACTCATATCAACTCATGTCAAAAAAGCAGTCAGCAAAATTAAACTTGCACTGATAATGAACATTCTCAGCAAATTAGAAACAAAGACGATTCATTAAACTTGATAGAGGGCGTCACAACAACAAAAGAAAGGAAAAAAAGAGTTTTAATGTCAACCTCACCATAGTCAAAGACTAAATGCTTTTCCCTTAAGCTCGTGACCAGGTTCGTGAACAAGGATGACAGTTGGCAGCGACTCTATTATACGAACCGATCCCAGAAAATAGGAAGCTGTAGCCGCTCAGGGTGCGGGGAGAGGAAACAGGGCACCCGGGGCGCTGCGGGTTAGCGCCGCCTTCGGCCCAGGGCGCGACCCCGGGGCTCGGGATCGAGTCCCGCGTCGGGCTCCCCGCATGGAGCCTGCTTCTCCCCCTGCCCGTGGCTCTGCCTCTCTCTCTCTCTCTCTCTCTCTCTCTCTCTCTGTCTCGGATGAATAAACTTACAAAAAAAGAAGAAGAAGAAAAATGCAGAGAAACCGCTTCTCCCATTTGTGCGGGTGTAGGCGGGACCTCGGCCGCCCCCCCCCACAGGGTCAGCCCCAGGCCCTGCCCCGAGTGACCCTGGCCCTGGGGGCGCAGGGACCCACGGCCACGGAGGGTGGGGGCGCGGGTGGGGGTTGGGTGCGGGCTCCCATCCCGCAGGGCAGCGCGGACCGGGGACTCGGGAGGGGAGGGCGGGGCGCGGGGCCTTCCCGCCGCACTCAGGGGCGCCCCACCCGGGCCAGAGCCGAGCTGCGGGGGAGGGGCACGGAGGGCACGGGCGCACCCAGCCGCCGACACCCGGGGGCGCCCCGCACGCTGCCCCCGACGCCACGAGGTCCTGCACGGTCCCCCCGACGCCCCGACGCCCCCCCTGGATGCTCTACACGGTCCCCCCGACGCCCCGAGGTCCTGCACGGTCCCCCCGACGCCCCGACACCCCCCCCCCGACGCCCTACACGGTCCCCCCGACGCCCCGAGGCCCTGCAGGTCGCCCCGACGCCCCCCCCGACGCCCTACACGGTCCCCCCGACGCCCCGAGGCCCTGCAGGTCGCCCTGACACCCCCCCCGACGCCCTACACGGTCCCCCCGACGCCCCGAGGCCCTGCACGGTCCCCCCGACGCCCCGCAGCTCCGGGGGCTCCACGGGTCGTCACTCGTCCAGGGGCATTACCCGCGCGGGCTCGGGGCGCGCCTCACCGCCGCCGCCGCCCTGGGCCAGCTCCGCCTCACATCAGGGAGCGCCCCGAGCCCGCGGCAGCCCAGGCCGGGATGTGCCGGGCTGGCCCCTCCCCGCGCTCCGCTCATGCCCAAGCTGGTCCGTGCGGCGGCCGAGGTCCCGCGGGTGTCCCTGGCCGCTCGCGTGGCCCCGAGTCCCTGACCTGCGCCCGGCGGGACCCGCGGGTGGACCCTGCAGCCGAGCAGCTGCGGTCAGCGGCCGGGCCTCCGCGGTGGTGCTGAGCGCGCCCGGGTCTTGTCACCGCGGCCCGCGGGTTCCTAACTGGGGCGCACGGCCACCTGCTCAGACCTCGGCTCCTCCGGGGCGCACGGCCACCTGCTTGGCCCTCAGCTCCTCCGGGGCGCACGGCCACCTGCACGGCCCTCGGCTCCTCCTGAGCCCACGGCCACCTGCTCAGACCTCGGCTCCTCCGGGGCGCACGGCCACCTGCTTGGCCCTCAGCTCCTCCGGGGCGCACCACCACCTGCTCCACCCTCGGCTCCTCCTGAGCCCACGGCCACCTGCTCAGACCTCGGCTCCTCCTGGGGCGCACGGCCACCTGCACCGCCTCAGCTCCTTCTGCGCTCGGGTCTGGTCACCGCGGCCCGCGGGTTCCTAACTGGTCCCTGTACGCGAAGGACAAGGACATGCAGGACAACGAGGCGGAGCACTCAGACTGGTAGGTGGCAGTTTCAGTAGCAAAGGAACTTGCTCATGAGGCCTGTGTTGAGCGGCCGCAGACAACTAAATGCCCACACCACCGGCCAGAATCCGAGAAGTTTATCTAGAGGTCTTCATGGGGTTCAGTCGTGTACTAAAACCCCGTTACCCTTTAAGGCCTCTGTCTGAGAAGTGGGAACAGTGCGCTGGACAGGTAGGACTGGGAGCGGATGCATCTCACAGGTCGGTGGACAGTCACCTCCTCCTGATGAACTCCTCTGCCCCTTTATCCTGCCCGGGTGGCACTGACAATTCCTATCACCCTACCCTCCCTTTTCCCAGTGCACCCTGCTAACATGAAGGTGGCTGCTTGGGCAACCGCCTGGCTGCACATTCTGGTGGCACATCCCATCACAAATTCCAGGACAGTACATTGATTCATGGTGGAACTTGGGGCAATGACGCTCTCCTGTGATTTCCATACCTTTACTGTGTTGGGTGCCTTGGCAGGGATTCGCGGTCTCGCATATAGGTAGTGGGTCCTACTGGTTGATTATTTAAATGTATTAAAGCCTGGGACTGTACTTCAGTCCCACCTGGCCAAGGTGCTTCTACTTGTTAGGAATTTAATCTGCTTTAATATTCCTTTCTTTCTATCAACCCTGACGCTTGCCAGTTATAGGGGAGATGGAACTAATATCAAATGTCATATTCTTTCCCTCGGTCTAGTGTACCATGACATTTAAGATATGACTCCTTATCATTTTCAATTTGAAGGGGGGGGGGGTATCTATACATGATACTTAACTTCTCTCATCTCCTAATGGTGGTAACCTGGTTTGCACAGCAGTGGGGTTAGACTTAGGTTAGGCCAGACTCCGTGTCCACAGAAATCAAAGCATACTTAGAACCCTTATTCAGGGGGAAAGGGTTAAGGTAATCAGTTTACCAGTTCTTTATGTGGTGGGAACTCTGGTGGATGACCCCAGATTCCTTTGGCAGTTGCCTCAGGTGTCGTTTAGAACGTATAGGACATGCTGTTATTGCATTAACCAAGTCACTGTATATCCAGGTCAATTCAGCATCCTTGGCAATGTGTCATCCTGTCTGGGTGCTATGGTGACCATTCCCCCGTGATCTAATCTGTTCTATCTACTGAAAGGTGAGTTGCCAGGGCTTATATCTGGGCACCGGCTTCCTAACGGTCAGGTGTTGTCAGTGCCCTGTGAGACAGGACAGAGAAAATAGTCAGAACTGCCTCAGGTTCTTAAAAGAGAACACAGATGAACACAGATGTCCTTCCACTTATTCTCACCTACAAGGGATTATTCAGGGTCATCCATTCCTCAAGAGAAAGGGAAGTTCTTACTACAGTATGTTGTTCCTTAAATTTGTCTGGTCATATCTGATTCTATGCATAGTTTTAAATATGACATTCCAGTCAAATCCTTGGTAGTATAATCAGTGTTTCTAATTGTTTCCTGTTACAAAGAGAATAGAAACCGTATTGAACTTTGCAAATAATTATCCTACCATGGAAACAAAAAATACACTTGTGACCAAATGGACCTAACAGACATATACAGAACATTCCATCCAACAGAAGCAGAATACACATTCTTCTCAAGTAACTATGGAACATCCTCTGGCAAAGATCATTTGTTAGGCAACAAAATAAGTCTTAACAAATTTAAGAAAATAGAAATCATATCAAGTATTTTTCCGTCCACAATGGTTTGAATCTAGAAATCAATAACAAGAAGAGATTTGGAAAATTCACAAATATTTGAAGATTGATTGATCCTGAACAACCAATAGGTCAACAAGAAAAGGGAAATCAAGAAGGTAATTTGAGACAACTGAAAATGGAAATGCAACACACCAAAACTAATGTGATGTAGCAAATCAATTCTAAGAGGGAAGATCATAGTAACAAATACCTATGCCAAAAAAATATATATATTAAATAAGCAACCTAACTTTACATGTCAAGGAACTAGAAAAAGAAGAATAAACTAAGCCCAGACTTAGTAGAAGGGAGGAAATAACAAAGATCAGATGGAAATAAATGAAACTGACTGAAAAGACAACAGTAAAGATTAATGAGAGAAAGAGACGTGGGTTTTTTGTTTTGTTTTGTTTTTAGAAAAGAAAATTGACAGAGATTTAGCTAGACTAACCATGAAAAAAGAAAAACTGAAATCATAAAGGAAAGAGGAAATATTACAACTGATGCCAGAGAAATACAAAGGATCATAGGAGACTACTATATGCCAACAAATTTGGGAAAATAGAAGCCTAGGAACATGCAATTTACTAAGACTCAAATCATGGAGAAATAGAGCATTTTACAGACCCATTAAAAGTAAAGATAATGAATCATAATGAAAAAACCTCCCAACAAAGAAGATCCCTGGAACACATGGCTTCACTGGAGAATTCTACCAAACATTTAAAGGAAAATTAAAAGCTCTTCTTTAAGCTCTTTCAAAAAAAGTAAAGAAGATGGAACACTTGCAAACTCTCTCTGTAAGGCCAGCATTACTCTGATGTCAATGCCAGACAAAGATGCTACGTGAGAAGACAACTACAGGCCAATGTTCCTGATGAGCATAGCTGCAAAAATACTCCAAAAAATACTAGCAAACAAACTTAACACATTAACTAGATTACACACCATGATCAAGCTGGATTTTATCCATGAGATGCCAGGATGGTTCAATATATGCAAATTAACTCCACCTTTACAAAATGAAGAATAAAAGTTGCATGATCATTTCAGTAGATGTAGAAAAAGGATTTGGCAAAATTCAACATCTTCATAATAAAAGCTTTGAAAAATTAGGTATAGAAGGAATGTGCCTCAACATGATAAATACCATATATGACAAGACCACAGCTAACATCATACTTAATAGTGTAAGGTGAAAAGCTTTTTTTCTATGATCAGGAACAGGACAATGATACTAACCCTCTCACTTCTATTCAACATAGTGCTGGCTAGTGAAGTTAGATGAGAAAAACAAATAAAAGACACCCAAATCAGAAAGGAAAAAGTAAAACTGTCTTTTTGCAGAAGACATGCTATTATACGTAGAAAACTCTAAAGACTCAGCAAAAATCTGATGAATGGATTTGGTCAAGTTATAGGATACAAAATTAACATAGAGAAATCAATTGCATTTTACACACTAAATATAAGCTATCTAAAAGAGAATTTAAGGGAATAATCAAAATTAAGAAAGTAATCTTATTTACAAGAGCCTCAAAAGTAATAAAATATTTAGGAAAAAATTTAACCACAGAAAACTATAAGATATTGATAAAGGAAATTGAAGAAGACATTAAGGAATGCTGGTATATTCTATGTTCTCTTGATTTGAACTCAGGTCATGATCTCAGGGTTGTAGGATGAGCCCTGCATTGGGTTCTGTAATTGGATTTGGAGTCAGCTTGGGATTCTCTTTCACACTCTCCCTCTGCCTCTCGCCCTATTCACACACACACACTCTCTCTAAAATAAATAAAGCTTAGTTTTTTGTTTTTTTTTTTTAATGCTAATATTTTCCTGAAACACCCTCAAAGACACACCCAGAAATAAAGGTTTACTAGACATCTGGGTATACTTTAGCCCAATAAAGTTGGCACATTAAACTAACCTCCACGTGACATAAGGAAATATTGGAGGTAATAGACATGTCTATTATCTTGATCGTGGTGATGGTTTCACAGGAGCATGCATATATACAAACATATTTTATATATCAATTGTATCTCAATAAAACTCTACAACTGGGTATTTATCCTATAAAAATGAAAAAGTTATGTTTACAAAACAACCTATACATGGAAGTTCAAAGCAGCTGTCTTTATAATTGCCAAAACCTAGAAACATTCCAAACATCCTTTGATGAGTAAATGGATAAGCAACGTGTGGAACATCTGTATAGTGGGAAATGACTCTGAAATAAAAAGGAATGGGCTAGTAATATATACAGCAGCTTGAATAAATCTCAAAGAGATTATTCTTAGTGGAAAAAAAAAACCCACTTGTCTCAAAAGGTTATATATTTCAGGATTTATGAATCTGTTTATATGACCTTCTCAAAAAGATAAAGGTATAGAGATAGAATACAAATTAGAGGTTGCCAACGATTAAGTTGGGGGAAAGGTAAGGATACGATGGGGGTACTCAGAGAGTGTTTTGAGGGTGAAGGGACTGTTCTAGGTCCCATTCTTGTAGTGCATGGATCTGTACAAATGCTAAAAGTCATAGAACCATGTAAGAAATAAGTCAGTTTCACTCTGTGATAGTTTACATAATAAAAGTACCTGAATTTCTCTTTCTTCAGTCTCATTGTTAGTGTATAGAAATGCCACTGACTTCTGGGCATTGATTTTGTATCCTGCCACACTGCCGAATCGCTGTATGAGTTCTAGCAATCTTGGGGGGGAGTCTTTTGGGTTTTCTATGTAGAGTATCACGTCATTGGTGAAGATGGAGAGTTTGACTTCTTCTTTGCCAATTTGAATGCCTTTAATGTCTTTTTGTTGTCTGATTGCTGAGGCGAGGACTTCTAGTACTATGTGACTGGGTGGCGGGCACTGAGGTGGGCACTTGACGGGATGAGCACTGGGGGTTATTCTGTATGTTGGCAAATTGAACACCAATAAAAAATAAAGTTATTATTAAAAATATATATATATATATAAAAAGAAATAAGTCAGTTTCACTCTATGACAGTTTACATATTAAAATTACCAAGAAAAGTATCCTATTTTAAAATGATAGCCACTGATTAATATTGCCACATATGGTGTGCTTCTACTACACAAAATGGCATAGGGTTTATTTTCAGGGAGATCATATACATGTTTAAAGGAAATTTTTACAAGGTCTTGCTCACATCATGACAATAAGGAAGAGAGATGAACTTAAAAAAAAAAGAAAAAAGGGATGACTTTAAGAGAACATATTTGATGAGACAAGCTATTTAATGAGTAACCATTTGAACTGGGTCTTGAAATGTTACTAGATGTTGATCAATATAGACGGAAATATCTTTCCCGGTTGTAGACAACTCCATAGTGAAAGGCGTGAACATGTACAATATCCTGTTTTGGGTTTTGTTTTGTTTTTCAAGAAAAAGGCAAATAATATTTTATGTGTAGATCTTAGGTTTGTAGAATGTAGAATCAGATGGGATTTGAATGTGGAAAGATGACAATTTCAGAGAGCTGACTTTCTAGGCAGGAGAACATTCAATTTTATCTGGAGGGTAGGAGAGAGCTGCTGGACATTCTTAAGCTTAAAGCGTACCCTCCATCTGTTGCCTAAATAGCTGTAAAAACAAAATAAAACAAACAAACAAACAAAAACCTTGTCAATGTAGAGAAGTCTGAAGTATTGCCAGATACTTTCAAAGATTTGCGTGTTATTTGATCCAATTTCTCTATTATATCTCTAACGAAATCCAAGTAGCCTTCTGAATTAGTTTGTCTGATTGTATTGTTTTGCTTTTACCTTCTTTTGGAAACAATAAATGATAGAAACATCAATAACACATTGAAAGAAAGTAAGTAAAAAAAGAAATGTGTTTATATTTCTATGCATCCATCTGTCCAACCATCTATCCATCCATTTGACAAACAAATATCAGCACACATAATGTACCCAGCAGGGTGTTACATATTGGAGTTAAAAACAAAAACAAAACGGACAAAACACAATAGTCATGGTTTTCTGTCCTCAAAGGGCTTTTTACAATGAAAGATGCCAAGAGGCAAACCTGTGATTAGTGTACACTGCAGTTTGGGTTATGGCAAAATCATCCACAAAATTCTATAGAAACACATCAGAGGAGCCCCAGATGGAGCCTTGCAATGTCTCTGAGTCCTGGCAGATGAGCAGGAGCGAGCCAGCAAGTACATCACAGGAGGGAACTACGTGAGCCACCGAGAAAACAGGCTTGCATTTTTGAAAGTGTGTCACATTCAAGGAACTGAAAGTAATTCCCTATAAGTGGATGGACACATGGAGAATTGGAAAAAGACAAACCTAACAGGATGTTTATAGCCAGTTGATAGTAGAATATGTGTTTCCTGCCAGGGAGAGTAAATATGATGTGTTGGTTCTGCCTTGATTAGCTCTAAAACCCAACCAAAATTTTCTCTGGAAACTAACCACTAACCAAACCAGATTTAAAACGGTTATTTTTATTTTTATTTTTATTTTTATTTTAGTTACAGGTGTGTTGGAACAGGGGTGGGAAGTGGGGAGGAAGGTCAGGGAGATTGGCAACACTGAAAAATCGAACCTTCACCATTTTTCTGCCTGTGTATCCTCCCTAGCCGAAATTTGAAAAAAAAAAAAAATATTGCAGTAATAATTGGGTAGTGACTAAGAGGCTTTCAGAAATGGCATCGTGAGACACTTAAAATTTGGAGAGAAAAATAGACTTGTCTGCAGTCAGGAGTCACAGAAAAGGAGGTCTCGGAAGAAGATGAAGATGAAAAGCCTCATCTTTGATTCAGGTGATCACCACTCTGCACCATTGCCCTACGTGGTGGGCACGTGGCTACGGCAAATCAAGACATCTGTCATTTCTGGGTCAAGTACGGAATGGTGAAGAGGACTCTTCCCACGCTTGGCCACAGCACGGCAGTGCAAAACGGGGCTGGCGTAAAGTCATGGTCAGGCATGTACCTTAGCAGTAGGCATTGACCACATCAAGTCGTTTAACGAATAAAAACGTCAAATTTCTTATTAGAAGAGAAATCCGCTATTTCAAACATCCCTGGATCAGAGGTTCTATAACACTCTTCTGCAGGAATATCCACGTATGGCAAGTTCCCCAGGGATATTTATGCATATTAGAGCTTGGTCGTCTGTGCATCTAGGCCGCCGCCTGGGTGAGAGCTCGCACTCAGTCTTATGTAGTCAACTCTGGGCGCACCTGTTAAAAGTTCTAAATGGAAGATGAAATTTGGGGAATTCTTGAAGATCTAAATGTTAGAGATAAGGGAAATGAGACAAGAGAGCATATAAAGCTCCCCCAAAGTCACGTAGTCCTTCGCAGTCTCTTGAGAATTAAACTAAGTTACTTTACTTGATCCAATAACCGCGGGATTCGCTAATATTTTCCTCCTGCCTCCTGTCTCCCCGCAGCACAGCCATCGTCTGCATTCCCAAGTGGACATTTCGTGTCTCTTATGGAGATGATTTATGCCTCAGAGAAAAGATCGCTTTTAACAAGTAACAAATAGTGAATGCAGATGTTTCCATTTAATGGGCTGTTTGGGAAAAACACTCCTGGGAAGTGTGTCTGGGGGAGGGATGTCAAAGCAACTGAACTTACGGATGCTCAGAAATTATCATTTTGCCGACAGTTTCAAGTTTTGCTCATATTTCATCTCTGACTGCAACGAAAGACCAGAACAATCCTTTGAGTTTCACATTATCCTTTCTCTGTGGTCTCTTAAGGACACGGTGAGAATTTGTGCAAATGGGCACAGCCAGGTGTCCGGGAGCAGGAAATAGAGAACAGGGATGAATTTAAGGGGTTTGAAGCCTCTACTCAGGAGATGACTCTTTTTTTTTTTTTTTTTTAAGTTAAGTCGACTTTTTATATGCAAATTTGTATCAGGAAATTCCATTTATATCCTAATGAGGGTGTGAGGCTCCTAGGAGTTCTCATCAGCCATTGGGCATTTGGCCTCCTGTAACTGAGAGTGAGCTCTGAGGTTTTTGGTTTTTTTTTTTTTTTTTTTTTTTTTTTTTTTCCCTAATTCAAGTCAGATTGACAGAGTGTCTCCAGAAAAACCCTGACCTGCCTAGAGCTAGGTGATAAATAATTAAGGTGTTGGGAGAGATACGGTGGCTCTCACCTGCTTGATCCCTTCAGATGCCAGGGGCTTTCAGACTGTTAAGGCTCTGAGAGAATGTTCTTTTCTGATGACTTAGACCTAGGAGAGAATCAGTAGGAAGTAAAGCAATTATACTCATTGTGTAACTTAATGACACAATGTAATGTGTCTGCTAAGTGGATGTGAATATATGTGGGTTATTAAAGCAAGGTTATGGATCTGAAGAAAGCAATAACCAAACTCTAAAACATTTATGACAATATTTAAGAAGCTAATATTAAGCAGACTTTTAAGAAGTTTCAAGCAACTTCATGTAATAAATGGAATTAACCAAAAAGAAACAGCAGCTCCAAAGAGTATCAGTCCAATCAATCTTTTTCTCATTTTGTAATAATTTATTTGTATTATTCTCTGAGACACTGTGAACATATGTGTTTATTTCTGCTTTGATGTATTGAAACTCATTACCAAAGGGCTTTTTCTAAATATCCTCTGAAATATTTATATAAATTACAGACATAACAATATTCTTTATAAATTGACTTTCTTTTATTCTTTTGTTTTTTTTTTTCCCCTCCACCCAAGCCTTCGTAAGCTTCGATCTCAGCATCTAATTGTTATGCTTCTGTTGCTGGGGATAGAGAGATCTCAGGGTTTAGAACTCTCCATCTGTGCTGGAAAGTTGACATTTGTTGCATAATACTGCTTTTGTCAAAAAACGAAAAAACGGCAAAGTATGTATGTGCAGGATAATGCGACCTTTTTATATACCGCTAGTATTTACTGCTGCTGACTGTATTGTGGACTGTTGATACCATACACCTGCCCTATGCCATACTGAGATTTTTGCTTTCTAATTTAATCCATAAGTAAAGGAAATGCTATGCAATTACTTTATTTTTTTAATTGTGGAAAAATATACATAACTTAAAATTGATCTTTTTAACCATGTTTAAATATAGAGATAACTGACTTTAAATATACTCTCGCTCCTGCACAGCCATCACCACCATCCGCCTTCTGAATTTTTCCCATCCTGCAAAGGTGAAACTCTGTAATCATTAAACAATAATGCCCCATTCTTCTCTCTTCCCTGCTTCTGACAAATCATTCTTTACGTATGGATGAATTTGAATACCCGAGATACCTCTTGCAGTGGAATCGTAAATGGTATTTGTCCTTATGTGACTGGTTTATTTCAATTAGCACAGGGTCTTCAAGATTCATCCCAATTACAGCACGTATCAAAATTTGTTCCTTTTTATGGCCGAATACGATTCCGTGATAGGTATGTACCACATGTCGTTTATCCATTCATCCACTGATGGGCATTTAGATTATTTGTATCTTTTGGCGAATGGCAAAAATGCTACTATGAACATGGGTATACAAATGTCTGTTCAAGTTCCTGCTTTCAGTTATTTTGGTTATATACTCAGAATATATGGTAATCCGGTGTTTAATTTTTTTTGAGGAGCTACCATACCATTTTCTATAACTGCTACTCCTTTTTTATATTCCTGCTAACAATGTACAAGTGTTTCAGGTTCTCCACGTCCTCACCAACACTGGTTCTTCTCTTTGTGTGTGTGCTTTAAACACCAACTGTCCTAATGTGGTGAAGTGTTCCTCATTGTGGTTTTAATTTGCATTTCCCTAAGGATTAGTGATGTGGAGCAGGTTTTCTTGTGCTTATTGGCTATTTGCCTATCTTCTTTAGGGAAATGTCTATTTAAATTATTTGCTCAATTTTTAATCAGGTTGTTTTATTCTTGTTGAGTAAATTGTGTTCTTAAATGAATGAATCCTCCACCCACCCACCCCATTTTAGTGTTTTTAAATTCATGGCTTTGGACTTTATGCAAATGTTTTCACAACAAATGAGGTCTCCTTGCTTAAATTTTCATGGATTGTGTCTTTGCATCTTTCCTCATGAATACACATACTTAACAAAATACCCTGGCCCATGACATGTTTTAAGCTGAACTGAAGATCAATTCATAAAACAATGAAAAAACGGTCAAAAAGGCCAAACTGGTTACCTCTTATAATTCACAGTTTCTCTAAAGAAGGTAAAAGAACACTACTAGTTATTGTGTCTAATAAAAATTAGGAACTGACATAAGTGTATTTTACCTTAGAAATAATAGAGCTGACTTTGGTTGAAAGTGGTCTAGTCCACTGCAAGTAGCAGCAACCAGACCCCGGAGAACCCAATATGTCTTCGTCATCTCCAATTAGTTACCATTTGAAAAGTGGTACATCTAAAACAAAGTTTTTCATTCCCCTCCAAAACCTGGCACTCATTTTAGTTCTCTATTCCAGGCAACAGTACCACTACCCACTTATGTACCCAAGTCCGAAGCTTAACAGACATCTTAGATCCTAAGCAATCTCTCTAATCACCACCCCGACCCAATTTCCGCATGGATTCTTGCAAGTAGCTCTTAAGTTTATCAACTTTTTTCATACCTCTGATATCTCCATGTGCTAGGTCGTGGTGGTTGATATACTGGAACAATTTCATAACTGTCCTCTGATTTCATTTTTGTCTCTCAGTCCATTTTCTAACATCAGAAATCTTTCTAAAATACAAACCTGCTAACATGCCCCTCTTATCTAATATATTTTTACAAGCTTCTCTGTGCCCTTAGGATGAAGTCAAAAGCTCGGAATTAGCTTGAAAGGACTATTAGGACTGTGTCATGCTTTTTTATCTCTGCACACGCTGCCTTTCTCTTCCTTAACCTTCTGCCTCTCTTCAGTTCCTTGAATGCATATACTCAATTCTGGGACTTTGTACTCATTGTCATCTATGCCTGAAATACCCTAAAGGATATTTTACTTTTTTTACCTTTGCAAAGCTGACTCCGATTTCTGTATCAGTTGTTAATGTACAAGAAATTCCGTAGCTATCTTCACTTGACCCACAAATCTGAGTAAACCGGTCCAACTCACTGCTTTCACTCAACATATGAGTCCTCTACAAAAATTTATCACATCGTGTTATAATGACCTTTAAATTCATCTGTACTTCCGGGAGACTAAAACTCCATGAGGGAAAATAACATCTATTTTGTATAGAATTTTATTCATTCCCTCTGCATTAATATTTGGTGTTATAGATTGAGTTATGTCCCTGCAAAATCCATGGGTTGAGATCCTCACCTTCATCATCTCAGAATGTGACACTATGTGGAGATAGGGACCCTCACCCCTACCCTCTTTTGTAAGTCTTGTTAATTGTAAATTAAACACAGCTGTGTTTAAATAATAAATAAATAAAATACCCAAATTTATTTCTCATAGCTCTAGAGGCTGGAAGACCAAAGTTAAGATTTTGGTTGGTTGGTTTCTCCTGAGACCTTGGTTTGCAAATGCCCCCCTCTTATTGTGTGCTCCCTTGATTTTTCCTCTGTGCATACATATCTAGTATCTCCTCTTCTTCTAAGGACACCAGTCAGATTAGATTAGGGCCTATTCATATAATCTATTTATTCTTAATTACTATTTTAAACACAGCTGTATTTAATTTGCAATTAAAAAGACGTACAAAAGAGGGTAGGGGCCAGGGTGATCCTGGTGGAGCTGCTCCCGGATCCCTCAGACCTGGGCCAGGCCTCCAGGATGGCCTATCTGACAGGCTGAAACCCAGACCTCAGTCTGCTGGGTCCCCTCGGCCACCCGGGCCTCGACGTCTGACGTCCAGCTCGACCTCTGAGGTGGGGTCCGTGACCGAGAGTCCACCGGGGGTGCCAGTGCCCCACAGGGCCGGCCAGGTGAGGTCAGGAAGGCATTGTACCATTCTTCTCCTTCCGTCCCAGGGGGACAGACAGACACAGTCTGGGTGCTAGGCCCTGGGGGCTGCAGGCACTCAGACCCCACCTAAAGAGGCCAAACCCAGGGATCCGAGGCAGCTGCTGGTGCTCAGGGAAGGGGAGCTGAGGCCCAACTGCCCCCGGCAACCCAATGCAGCACCAGGGTGGAAGGCACATTTGCAAATCGCTCAGGAGAAATTTGGATTATTTAAGCCACTCGATCTGTGGTATTTTGTGCTGGCAGCTCTGGTAGACAAATACACTTGATAAATGTAGACAGTCAACAAAAATGTGTTGAATGAATGAAACACAGAAAGGTATAGGCAAGGAAGATTTTCATGGACTTTTAATTAAACTTTGCTTTGATTATTGGTTAACACAAGTTCTACTCCTTCTGTGAATCATTCTGCTTTTTATTTATTTATCTTTTTCATCTATAACAACCTTGCAAGTCAGCCGTAATTACCTTTTCAGGTGAGGAAACCGAAGCTCAGCAAATATCACTGAATCTTCTGAGGGTCCTCAATTAGTGGTGAAGATGAATCTCAAAACTGTGTGACTCGTTCTAAGTTCAGAACATTACTGTGATAACCCAACCCCCTTCTATCATCTCCTTCGGTCACATTTACTTCATTTTGGTGATGTTAGAAGTAAAGCAACAACATCACTTTCTTTGGATACTGATTTCTATGCTCATGCAGCACTTGAATTTAAATACAGTTTTATGGTGCATGATACTTTAGATGAACTACATAAATTACCTTGAGAGAGATTTGCTCGATTTTGGTGTATGGTTGGGACAGCTCCGTGCTAAATGGTTGAGTGTCTGCCTTCAGCCCAGGGCGTGACCCCAGGGTCCTGGGACCCCGTCCCATGTCAGGCACCCTGTGTGGAGCCTGCTTCTCCCCCTGCCTGTGTCTCTGCCTCTCTCTCTCTCTGTGTCTCTCATGAATAAATAAATAAGATAAAAAAAAAAAAAGGTCTACAATTGGCTTGAGTCTATAAAT
The DNA here is from genome assembly GCF_048418805.1 of Vulpes vulpes. Taxonomy (NCBI): domain Eukaryota; kingdom Metazoa; phylum Chordata; class Mammalia; order Carnivora; family Canidae; genus Vulpes; species Vulpes vulpes. The sequence goes on along the minus strand of NC_132791.1, from coordinate 185,997,735 downwards.
TGTTAATTATTTGATGACTTTAGAAAGTTCACGTTATAATGCTAGTATAAAAAGCATTACTTGATTGTGAAAAGTCACATAATTAATACATGAGAGTTTATTTTTTTTTGAGAGTTTATTTTTTTTTTTTTTTTTTTTTGAGAGTTTATTTTTAAATAAATTATTGCAGCACACATTTAAGCCCGAGTCCAGCAGTATGATATGGCTGAAAGCCTATTCAGTTTAGCGTCAGAGGTGATTGGTTTCGTACCTCACCTCTAAAACCTACCGTGAGATGTTCTTGATCCTCAGGTCCTCTCCCTAGATGCCATTTTTTCTTTAATGTGAACCCCAAAGAATGGATGTGGGGCTAGAAAGAGCAAACTCCTATAAAACTGACACAGTTTCAATCAATGTTATTACTGTTACCTTTGACAAGAAGGAAGAAAGAATTACCTTAAGATGTTGTAATGGGACATTTCCTCAAATCTAGAATAATTAAACCACATCTAAAATTATCAGAAAAAAGAACTAGAAATAATGAGTCTGCATAGTGTACCTAGAGCAACGTCTTACAAGCATAAAACTCCTGAGGACGTATGAAATACTTGGTCAGTAACCTGTTTTCCTCTCTTTGCAGCGCTTCCAAAGGCACAGCTTACTATGTGTGGTGCATTGGAAAATCTCCTTCCCATCCCCGGGTGTGCACAGGAAGAGCAGAGCCTGAAGAAATAAAAGGTGGCTGCTGCTTTGGTCGGGTCTCAGGAACTGTGTCTGCAAACTACAAGGAACAGGAGCTTGACCTCCGCCAGGCCTGTGAGTCACCTTTGAGCTGGCTTCGGCGTATTGTCTTATTTCGCCCACGATCATCTCCTTTATTACTTAATAGAAGGTCAGTTCTTTCACCGTCTTAAAAATCTTTAAAATCCTGCCTATTCACTGCTAAACTATTAGGGCTGACAAGCGGAAGGGAATGGCTCACTGCTCCCAGGAACTTTGCCTTAGTAACGGCTTTGGACCGCGTCCCCGAATCAGGGCCCTCTGCAAGTCCGGGGCCCTCTGGTTGTGTCTAGGGTGCTGTTCCGCCCATCATGAGTTGATGAGCTCTGGCAGGGTCACGGTGGAACAAACTGTCTTCCTCCACCTTTGTTAACAGGTTCGTAAGCTTCAGCCACTTCTTCATTATTTCTAACATGTTTTTAAACAATGAGCCTAAATATTACTTCTCTCTTCTTTGAGGGCCTCTAAATCACTTGAAAATAAGGAATTTTAGACATTCCCCCCCCCCAAAAAAAAGATGCTTATCTATGCTGTCTCTGTTAATTCTGGTTTTGATTTTGTATTTTTTTGTTTGTTTGTTATTTTTTTTCTGTTTGACTACAAATGCTTTTCTATATTTCCATCATGATGGTAATGTCTACTTGGCTATGTGACCGACTAAAATAAACATATTGACTGGGATGTCAGCAAAGCGGCAGGATAGGAGGCCCCTGGCTATAGCTCCCAGTCACAGAAAGAGCATAAATAAGCATTTATCCACAGATAATGATTTTGTGAAAATCCCAGGACCCAGGGGGAGGTAAAGGACTCCCTTGGACCACGAAATACAAAAAAAAAAAAAAAAAGCCACATTAGAAGGTTACAGGGAGTAGTTTCGCTTGGGCTGCATCAACCTTCCCCCAGGCTGACACGATGCCACACTGCGAGGGACTCCCTGCGCTGACAGTTCTGCAGAGGAGAGCAGAGAGCTTCAAGTGGATGCCCAGCTTCCACCGCATTCTAAGCTACTTCCTAAGAGGTCTGTCCAGTTCTTTCTCATGGGGGAAGTGGCGGGGTTAGATTACTCGGGGTGAGCTGGGAACAAACAAGCGGTCAAGGCTCATAGGGACCAGTGGTGGCCGTGCATCCCTGCTGGCAATATGAACCGACCAGTGAGTGCAACCAGCCATTTGGCCCACTCATGGAGCAGAGCCTAGAGCCCCGATTTTGCTGAAAAGCACGGTTGGCAGTTCTCCCAGGCTTGGGTTTCCAGCCCAGCAGCAGAGCACAGCTGTTGGCCCCACCTGAACAGGGAGCCAAACTGGAGACCCTGACCATCTGCAGAATATGTAGCCTGTGGCTCTGCTGGTTCAGACAGCAGCCCTGCCCCACCACAGAGCTCAGCCTAAGGCTTCACTTTGGCAAAGAGTTAAGCCAGTGATCCTACCAAACTGAGGAGCACGTCCTGAAGCATTGGGGGACCAGAGAATCCAGACAGCAATCCCATCAGATTGATCGTGGAGCCCAGGGCCCAGCACCCACCGCCCCCCAGAAAGATACAGCTTCCAACCTTAATCCACCAGGGAGTCTATCAGCAACCCTGCCCAGCTGGCCTGCCCGAACTGACAGGCTGATAGCAGCCCCAGCCAATAAGGGAGAACAGCCAGCCCCACTGCTGGGAGGAAAACCCAGCCAGTGATCCTGCACGACCAAGGGGCACAGCCTGTGGCCCTGACCAGTTGCAGAGACCACCCTGCAGCCCTGCCTGAGGGCAGAGTCCAGCCCACAATAGCAATCTATTGAAAAGCATTGTCTGGGGCCCCACTTGACCAGGGGTAACTGTGGAATCCAACCTGTGGAGCCTCTCAACTTCAGAGTCCAACCAGTTGCATTACCCTACCAGAGGAACTAATAAATCAATTCAGTAAAGTTACAGGATAGGAAATCAACGTACAGAAATTAGTTGTATTTGTGAACATACAACAAACTATCAGAAAAAGAAATTAAGAAAACAATCCTATATACAAGGGCATCGAAAATAATATAATACCTAGGAACATATTCAACCAAGGAAAGATATATGTAATGAATATATAAAACATAGATGAAACAAATTTAAAAGATGCAAATACATTTAAAGATAATCCGTGTTCGTGGATTAGAAGAATTTATATTTTGAAGATGCCCATACTACCCAAAGTGATCTACAGATTTAATGCTACCCCATTAAAATACCAATGACAATTTTTATAGAACTAGGAAAAAAAATTAAAAATTTGGGAGCACCTGGATGGCTCAGTCAGCTAAATGTCGGACTCAGATTTCAGCTCAGGTCATGATCCCAGTCATGAAATTGAGCCGCATGTTGGGCTCCATGCTCAGGGGGATGTCTGCTTGGGATTCTCTCTTTGTCGCTCCCTCTGTCCCCTTCCCTGTGCTCATTTGCTTGTGCTCTCTCTCTCAAATAAACAAATCATTTTTTAAAAAAATGTGTATGGGACCATAAAAAGCCTAAATAATTAAAGCAATCTTTATAAAGAGGACAAACCTGGAGGCATCACACTTCCTGGTACTGGCATAAAATAGACTCATAGATCAGTGGAGCAGAATAGAGATCCCAGAAATAAATCCCCTTATATATGATCAGCTGATCTTCAACAGGTGTTGAGAATACATGATGGGGAAAGGATAGTCTCTTCAATAAATGGTGTTGGGAAAACTGTATAACCACAAGGAAAAGAATGAAGATGGACCTTATCTTACACAACTCACCCAAACTACCTCAAAATAAATTAAATCCTTAAATGTATGATGTGAAACCATACAACTCCTTGCAGAAACATTGGGAGAAAGCTTGACCTTTGTCTTAGAAATAATGTTTTTTTTTGGAGATGACACCAAAATCACAGGCAACAAAAGCAAAAATAAGCAAATGATTCTATATCGAAGTAAAAAGCTTCAATACAATGAAGGAAACCATTAACGACCTAGGGACGTTACAGATCTAGGGACTGGAAACAGAGTCTTGAAGACGTATGTGCACTCCCATGTTTATTGCAGTGCTGTTCACAACGGTGAAGATACAGAAACAGCCTAACTGTCCACTGATGGACAAATGGATGAAGAAGATTAGATATATATGTATAAGTAATGGAAAATTATTCGGTGATGCGAAAAAGGAAATTCTGCTGCTTGTAATAACACGGATGGATCTTGAAGGCATTATGCTAAGTGTAATAAGATAGAGAAAGACAAATACTGTGTGATTGCAGCTGTATTTGGGATCTAAAAAAGTTGAAATAGTTAGAATGGTGGTTGCCAGGGGCTACCGGGTGGGGAGAAATGAAAAGACATTGGTCAAAGGGTACAGACTTTCATTTATAAGATGAATAAGTTCTGAAAATCTAATGTACAGTATTGTGGGCTTAGCTAATCTTACTGTGTTGTGTATTTGAAATATGCTAAGAAAGATCTTTTTTTTTTTTTACTTTAAAATCCATTCAATTTTAGTCTGTCCTGATCACACATAAAATTCCTTTCCAAAGATTTTCCCTTCACAAACATTCTACAACTTTCCTTTATATTTAGATTTTTGCCCCAAGCCATTTTTTTCCTAATGGTCTTATTTAGGACAAAATTACCTTTTTTTTTTTTTTTTACACTTTGAAGAAAAATATATTTCCATACCTTACATCTTTCTTACATATGGCATTACTCATTTTCGTCAGTCTTAGTTACATTTGGTAGAATTTGGTAGAATTGTGCTCTTAGAGACCTTAATCTCCAGTGAAAACTAAGTAGTAACCAATTGTGAACTGTTATGCCAAAACTCTTTATATCACAAATTTATGAATTTATTAAGCACAAAGCAAGTTTACCAACAGACTCAAATATTCTTAGTTTCTCTGTAATAAGAAGTCAAGGGTAGCCCAGGTGGCTCAGTGGTTTAGCGCCGCCTTTGGCCCAGGGCCTGATCCTTGGAGACCCGGAATCGAGTCCCATGTCAGGCTCCCTGCATGGAGCCTGCTTCTCCCTCTGCCTGTGCCTCTGCCTCTCTCTCTCTCTCTGTGTGTCTCTCATGAATAAATAAATATATATTTTTTAAAAAGTCAAAAGCACAAACCTACATCCAGTAATCAGTACTTTAGCACTTTATTTTGTTGGAAAAGATCTAGATGTCTAATGAATTTCATCCCATTTATCATTCAAGCAAAACTCTGTATAAAATTTTAGGTTACCGAAAAACAAACAAACAAAAATTTTAGGTTACCAAGGACTTTGAAAGCTATCTTAGCAATTACCTGTGAAAATTTTGAGACAGTTAGCCATCATTTTGTTACCTTTTTGCTAACAAGCTGCAAGAGATAACATGAGCATATTCGACCTTTAGCAAACCTTGGTGGAATAGAAGTTACACATTTAATGCTGATAACTTTAAAGCCATGTCTATCTTAGTTAAACCAACAAACTTAAATAACAAGTTATGTTCCACCTGGGTCCACTTAAAAGTTGATCAATCTGTTTTCCATTACCAGTTTTTGTTTTGTCCAAGGAGTCTTCTCCACTCCTTGATGGTGAAGGTAGGAGGATGAGCCAATGGTACTGGAAGGCACCAAGGGTGGTACAGAAGCCAGTCATGCAGGCCGCACCCAAAGTGGTGCAAAAACGGAGGAGGGGGTGGGGGAAGCAGGAGAGGTCAAGTGCTGCCCAAAGATAAAGGGTTCCTGGTTCCAGGGCTCATCAGCTCCAACGAGGAGTACACACCATGTTTCTCCACCAACATAGAGGGATAGGCAGTCCATGTTGCTTGTGCCAGAGAAGACTGGGAGTTTCCCTGAAACAAAGGAGTTTCAACATCGGTTTGCAAATTTCCTTAAAGTCCCTGTCCTGAGGTAGACTAACTACAGTTGGCTCCAATTATAGCCATTAACCTGGGAGATGCGTGAGGGAGAAGCGCCCACATCTATTAGGAAAAGGAATAGTGAGAGAGAAAAGTTAAGAGTCAGAGCCCCCTTCTCTGGGATGGCCCGTGTTACCTCCAGCAACCTGAGTTTACTTGGAGGAGCCCTATTTAAATTATCATCTGATATGTCAGGAGTCTGCAGAAGGCCTTTAGGTCAGAGTCCAGGTGGAGTAATGAAGGTGTCCTCGGTCCATTTGCCCTATTTCCTGCAGGGATCTAACTGATAGATCCCACTAAGGCCATGCAGGATTACAGGAGATCAGTCCTTTCCTAAATTTTGCAATCTGAATTGTTTCCAGTTGGTTAAAAGGCATCCCAAGGGAGAGTCCTTGGGGACTGAAGAAGCCTCATGCCTTATTTTACCCTGCCTTGTAGAACCTCCCATTTTTAACCCATGGAGAATACTTAGAAAAGTTTTACAAGGAGAAATTACCCAGTTTTGTAGCTTAAGTAGTTGGTAGAGGACATTGGCAGAAAACAGAAAAGATAGAATTCCATCATGGTTCTTTTCTTTTAATATTTTTAAAATTTATTTGTGATAGACACAGAGAGAGAGGCAGGTTCCCTGGAGGGAGCCCGATGCAGGACTCGATCGCCCAGACTGGGGATCACACCCTGAGCTAAAGGCAGATGCTCCACCACTGAGCTACCCAGGCATCCCAAGTCCATCATGGTTCTAAGTGACATTCCAACACATGTAGTCCTTACAGACAACTTCCCTAGGAAACAGTCCCCAGTTGGGTTTAATTCAATCAGGTACTGGTTTTGGCTGGCTCCCAGTGGAGGTCCCTCAGCCAGAAGTGGCTGGACCAGGAATGTGGAGGGGATCACATTAGACCAATGAGGAGGAAACCTCACACAGGGGTCTTAAGATTGGCAGCCGTCCTGCTGACTTAGGTTGCTGTCCTGTGCCCAAGACAGATAACTTTGTATAAGGACAGGAATAAAGAGAGGGCATCAAGTTTCTGGGTCTTATTACCATCCCGGCCAGGTACTAACTTCCAGCCAAAAGGCAGACTTTCTCCTGCCCATACAGTAGCCACTGAGCAATCGGCAAGAAAGTGATCCAATAAGACCATATTCCTTGAAGGGTCCCCAGAATGAGAGTAAAAGGAAGAAGAGAGAAAGTACTCACCAACTTTGCACAGAAGCTCAGAGTCTAGATGTAAAGACTCAAAGCTCCATGTTGAGCACCAAATGATGAAGTTTTGGAATATAGGTGAGGTCCAGAGCCGATGACCAAGAAAGAATTCTTGAGACGTCTTTGGTGCACATTGGTGGTTTTATGAAAGCACAGGGACAGGACCCGTGGGCAGGAAGAGCTGCATTACCTGTGTGAGGTGATAGATGTGTTGTTAGCTAATATGATTACGGTAATCCTTTGTGCATATATAATCCATATGTATATACATAACATGTTGTAGAACTTAGGTATATGAAATCATATTTGTTAATACCTCAATCAAATAAAAATATACATAGTGATGTGGGCAGTACTTATTAAGGATAGTGAGATGTGACACAGAAGGCAGAGTACAGTTTATGGTCATTATATTTACATAATTGTTATTTGGTTTTTATAAAATATATAATTATGTCTGGAACTTGAAAAATGCAGAAAAATAACCACAAGAAATTGATTCACAGTCTGTTCCAGAGAACCATTGTTAATAATATTATATAATTTATGTATAATTTCCTTTTATGCATATGCTCGTTTATGATCATATAACACCTATATATAAATACGATTCTATATATTTTATACATTAATGTATACAAGTTCCCATATTATGAGAATTCTGTGAGTATTACTCATGATTACATAATTTTCCATCTCATAGATGTAGTTCCATTTATCTTTCTTTTATTTCCATTTGGTGTATGTTTAAATTGTTTAGTATTTTTAAATTAAAAAAAAGATGAACAAATGTTGAGGCATCTTATTGACGTTCTAGTCCTCCAAGAAGAATAGCTTCAAAATCACTGATTTCAATTATGGTGATGGATTATTTGGATGCAGGGGATATGCCTCACCTCTAAAGCTCCAAGCTACTGAAAAATGTCTGCCATGTGGTATCAAATTAAATATTTGTGAGAAAATGAAATAATGAATGACTAATATCTATAAATATATACTACGAAAATGCTTTCTTTTTGATTGCCATGTCTAGACAAGGATCTGGGTAAATATAATAAGCTATAAAAAGTCAGTAGCAGGTATTTATTTAGAATACCAATATGCAGTGACCTCTGAAGTAATATTAGTTGCTCTCAGTAGCACATGCTTATTGGGCAGAGGCCAAGTCTCTGGGAGCAGAACTTCCAGGTATTGGCAATCGAAAGTTAGCCAGCATCCTGAGGCCTACGCTGCACGAGATAAGGTACAACTGGGCTTGACTTAAGCTGAAAATGATATTCCAGATGTGCGTGTAGGCATGGTATTCTATTAGTTATCTTCAAACAGTAGCACTCCACGAGCCTCCACTGTACCAGTATGCGAGAATGAAACAGCAGCTTACCTTATCCATGATCTCCATACCACTTTTTTCCTTTATTCCCATTCAAATAAACATACCACTTTTGGAGTCTGAGGACTAGTTCAAACTTAAATGTTGGCATAGGTAGACTGGCTATGTCTTATTTCCTTCCTCCATATCCCAGGGTTATTGGGAAGATTATATGATATGGTATCTATGAGGCATCTGGCACAATTCAAAGGAGCAGGGAGGTACATAATGAATTTTAGTTTCTGACCCTCACCTCATCTTCGAGTTGATGACATTTAGCTTAAATAATTTAAAGAGATTGAATTTTATTTAAAACAAAGAAAATAACAACAACAAACTGCTTGAATCTCTGAGAGTCGACATTATAGGGCCATTAAAATTTGTGAGCTGGGAAATTCCATGATACAATATGATACTGTAGGAGAAATATTTTGTCAGCATTATATAAGGTAGATTGGAAGTGGACAAGGGGATTGAACATGAAGATATAGCAGTTGTAGAAGTTTTTATAAGAATACTAAAGAATAGGGATCCCTGGGTGGCGCAGCGGTTTGGCGCCTGCCTTTGGCCCAGGGCGCGATCCTGGAGACCCAGGATCGAATCCCACATCAGGCTCCCGGTGCATGGAGCCTGCTTCTCCCTCCGCCTGTGTCTCTGCCTCTCTCTCTCTCTCTGTGACTATCATAAATAAATAAAAAAATTAAAAAAAAAAGAATACTAAAGAATATCAGAAAAGAAATGATAAAGAAATGATATTCTTATCATTTATAAGAATACTAAAGTATATCAATACTTTATCATACTTTATCATCACTTTATGAAGATATAGCAGTTGTAGAAGTATTTATAAGAATACTTTATCAAGAATTTGTATTCTTATCAAAAGAATACAAATTTCTTAATTTCCAGTATAAGAGGAAAAACACCATAAAGTTGTACATGTTTATTACTTAGACTGTTTTCATTGGTATTTATTCCAAGAAACAAAGTACTTTGTCCTTAGATCAAATAAAGGAAAAGGAAATAAAACATTTTATTTTGGGGTAAATGCACTAACTACATTCAGTATAAGATGGAACATAGGTAAAAGCCAAGTATATAAGATTAGTCACTTCTAACATGTTAAGCCTTACAACCTAAAAATATTGAGAAGACACAGAAGAGTCAATGCATTGTACCTTCTTTAAGAGTCTAACTTGATACCCTTTTCCTTTGATGTAAGAATAATCAGATCCAAAAACCATTCTCAAAAGGATGTTACATGAAACTAAATAGTTTTACCTTCATTTAATCACACTTATTATGGCTTTGCCATTTATATGGAATTCACTCTACTATCTTTACAAATAACTTAATTAATACTACGATAGTCTATAGTTCCCTCTGCTGTAGTGGAGTGGGTTGGGTTGGTGAAGAGAAAGGTACTACTGTTTCTTATTGGAGTACCGTTACATAAAGAGATAATTATATTTTCTCCTGACATTTATTACTGACATTAACAGTTGGTACTCATTTTTTTTTTTTTGTAAAGAAACTTGAGTGCCACCACTTCCCTAAGGTTATTATATGCACAATGAATAGTAAAACATAATACAGCTGAACTGGAATACATATGCTATCTATACCTACCAAGTGACTGGCTCCCACACACTGGCTTCTTTGTCTGAGATTAAAATTCCTGTAAAATCATAAATCAATTTAGTTCATGGAGTTCTTGATTGCTCACAAAGGAAGATGTTCAATTCATGATCCTCAAGGGTTTGCAAGTGCCCTTAATTGAAATGCTTTAAATTGTACATAGAACAGGAACAGAGTATTCAGATGCAATTGAAATGTTTTTGTATAAGTTCAGCTGAAATGGGAACACATAGCATAATTGCATTATGATAGCAAAACACTATTTCATATCAATAACTAGATTTTGTTTAGGGAATAAAATTAATTGCTCTGCACTTCATTTGGTCTGGAAACATGAGCAAGTAACTTTGTTTTGATTGCTCCTTGGAAAGTGATTAAAAGTAGATAATCATTTGGTCACAAAGGCCAGTGTACAAGCACAACTGAATAAGCCATGAGTGGCGATTGTGAATTCCATTCTGATTGGGGGTTTCAACTATGAAATCCATTAGATTTGCTGCTCTTGTTTGAGCAGCTGTTGATCTGCAAATATATTCAGTGTAAATGTTTATATTAAACATTTAGACACAGTGTACAGTTTGCATTGTTTTAATCCAATAAAAAGGTATCCACAGGCACCCAGTTTTTTATCCATTTGCTCTATAATGGATCCAAACACATTGTCGGGAAGTTTTGTGTCCCCTCCCCCTGAAATGAGCATTGCATGCCCATATGCAAAAAACAATGACTCAAGTATCTTGGAGAATTGTTGGCAAGTTATCTCTGAAATTAAATTAAACCTTAGAATATATCCTTAGACATTAAATTCAGAGCTAGTCACTGTTCTCAGTGGTGCCTCCAAGTGTGGGGAAAGTGAAAATTATCTGGAATTTACTCAAAAAAACCATACTTAATGGTAATTCCCTAAATAATATGTCATTGGGTGGTAAACTGATGTTCACGGTTTGAGTGTAATTTAGGTATTTTTGTCAGTAGAATGTAATATGTTAGCTCCATATTGGTGACTCCTTTAATATCTAAGATGTATATGGCAGTGGATCAGAAAAGAAATACACAGCCTGGGACTCCTGTTAATCACTTGTTTTGTTTTGTTTTGTTTTGTTTTGTTCTGTTTTGTTTATTCGTTTGAGAGGTAGGGAGAGAGATTTAGGGGTAGGAAGAAGCAGGCTCTCCATTGAACAGGGAGCCAGACTTGGGGCTCAATCCTAGGACCTTGGGATCATGACCTGAATTGAAGACAGATGCTTAACCAACTGAGCCACCCAGATGCCTCAATCACCTTTTTAGTTTAAAAGTCTTACTATCACCCTAAGTATCCATAATACTTTTTCAGTATAATAATCTTAAAATTTGTTCAACATTGGGCAGCCCGGGTGACTCAGCGGTTTAGCTCTGCCTTCAGCCCAGGGCGCGATCCTGGAGACCCGGGATCGAATCCCACGTCGGACCCCCGGTGCATGGAGCCTGCTTCTCCCTCTGCCTGTGTCTCTGTCTCTCTCTGTGTGTCTCTCATGAATAAATAAAGTCTTTAAAAAAAAAGAATTTGTTCAACATTTATTAAGACTTTATTTCACTATAGCATGCTTGGAAGTTAGATGGAGGCTGTAAGTCTTATACTGTTAACACCTTTCTAGAGTTCACTGTAAACACTCATGAAAATTGCGTGATTTGTACCATACAGGCTTATTGTGAACTTTGAACGGAACATTGTAACTGACATCACCAATTGGTGACGTGATACAGCAAGTGATACCGCATACTTCTTTAGGCAGTTTGAGTATAATCCAGGAGAAAGGGTTGGCCTGCTTGAGTTCCTGTAATTTTCTTCATTCATCATTACTGGGAGGTAGCACTGTTTGTCTTGATAAATGAATAGACTAGAAGTAAACTATCATTAAAAATAATACTATAAAATAGAAATTAAAAAAATAATAATAAACCTGGAATCAATTGCATAAAGTGCAAAAACATATGATCCTTAGGTTTGTTTGTTTGTTTGTTTGTTTTTGTAACCTTCTAATGCACCATGTGACAGCTGGGACAGCAATAGCCAGGACAGGGGCAAATGATTTTTAAAATGCCACCAGGTCTGTAGAAGAACAACTTGATGCAGTTTTCTGTCTGAAAGTGACTTTGACCCCATTCCCTGTTGCTGCTGATAGAGACTTAAGGCACCTAATGGAGGAGGGAAGGGATGGTGAACTGAATGTACCACTTGGGTCTTCTTTGTCTATCTTCAGATTATTACTTCCCATACCCTTGGCATAAGGCTTTTATTATTTGCTTTATAGTTTCTGTATTTCTTATTGTGTTTATCACAAGGATCCCATAAGCTAAATGAATGACTTCCTAGACAAAACTAAGTGTTTTTCCAAAGCTATTTGAATGGTATCACTGATATACTAAACCTTTAACTCTGTCTTCAATAACTACACTTTCCTTCTCATTTCTTTTTAGAAGCCTCCATAAATACTTGGTGATAGGTTTAATAGAGGTCAAATGAATAGAAATTAGGATTTTAACCTTATTACTGAATTAATGGTATATCCCCAATACTACCATTGGAGAGACTCTACCCTTACTATATACTTGCAAAGAATAATTAGATGAATGGAGTCAGGAGATAATGATTGTAAAACCTAGCATTTGTATTTCACCTCACTCCTTTGCAGAGCACACATGAGGTGCATTATATCATTTGGGTATTGTTTTGTTTCAGTATATCAAGTGTTGTGCTCTGGATCCCACAACCCATTTGCCTTATGGGGAGAAAACTGTGTAGCTCTTTGCAATTTCTCTGCAGTCTAACTTCCAGAGTTTTCTCAAGAGAGGATCTTAAAAATAAGTTGAATTGATGCAGAACTATGAGAGAGAATATAAGAAGGAAATTAATTTTGTCTAAGTTTCAAGAGAGGCACCCCTGAGGTAGCACATGTTGAGCTGTTCAGGATGCTACAGTCAACTGTGTAAGAGGTGGGAAGGCTTTTTTAGTTTAGGAAATAGCAGTAGGGGAGAATAGAGGAATAAGGGCCATTGGTGGAACTAAAAGAAACGGAGGGTATGTTGACAAAAGCATGAGAGAGACACAGAGAGAGAACCACTGAGTGAGGTGACAAGAGTGGGTGATGGCAGGCTGAGAGATAAGAGATGAGAGGAAAGGGGAAGAATGGAAAGTTAGGAGAGAGAAAAATAAAGAAGGTGAGGGAAAAAATGGGAATTGAGTAAATGTAGAAGAGGATTAGGGACTCAGGCTAGAACTGTCAGAGCATATTAAGTCACGTTCAGATCTTGGACAACCTCTAAGTGATATATAAACACTTGGAGTGCTAAAGATGAGCATGTCATGCTCAAATTTGGGAAGTATGATTCCATAAAGGAAAGAAGATGATTTTTCCCTTTAGAAGTTTAAGATCAAGGGACGCCTAGGTGGCTCAGCGGTGGAGCGTCTACCTTTGGCTCAGGGTGTGATCCTAAGGTCCAGGATCAAGTCCCACATCAGGCTCCCTGTGAGAAGCCTGCTTCTCTTCATGTCTTTTGCCCATTTCCTGATTGGATTGTTTGTTTCTTTGCTGTTGAGTTTAATAAGTTCTTTATAGATCTTGGAAACTAGCCCTTTATCTGATAGGTCATTTGCAAATACCTTCTCCCATTCTGTAGGGTATCTTTGAGTTTTGCTGACCATTTCTTTTGCTGGGCAGAAGCTCTTTATCTTGATTAAGTACCAACAGTTCATTTTTGCTTTTGTTTCTCTTGCCTTCATGGATGTATCTTGCAAGAAGTTACTGTGGCCGAGTTCAAAAAGGTGTTGCCTGTGTTCTCCTTTGAGATTTGGATGGAATCTTGTCTCACATTTAGATCTTTCTCCATGTTGAGTGTTTGTGTCTGGTGCAAGAGAGTGGTCTAGTTTCATTCTTCTGCATGTGGATGTCCAATTTTCCCAGCACCATTTATCGAAGAGACTGTCTTCAATAAATCTTTTTTTTCCAGGGGATAATCTTTCCTGCTTTGTAGAAGATTAGTTGACCATAGAGTTGAGGGCCCATCTCTGGGTTCTCTATTCTGTTCCATTGATCTATGTGTCTGTTTTTGTGCCAGACCACACTGTCTTGATGACCACAGCTTTGTAGTACAACCTGAAATCTGGCATTGTGATGCCCTGACTCTGGTTTTCTTTTTTCAATATTCCCCTGGCTATTCAGGGTCTTTTCTGATTCCACACAAATATTAAGATTATTTGTTCCAACTCTCTGAAGAAAAAGTCCATGGTATTTTGTTAGGGATTGCATTGAACATGTACATTTCCCTGTATAGGGTAGACATTTTGACCAAAGAAGACATAGACATGGCCAACAAGCACATGAGAAAATGCTCCACATCACTGGCCATCAAGGAAATACAAATCAAAACTACAATGAGATCCCACCTCACCCCAGTGAGAATGGTGACAATTAACAAGACAGGAAACCACAAATGTTGGAGAGGATGTGGAGAGAGGGGAACCCTCCTGCACTGTTGGTGGGAATGTGACCTGGTGCAGCCACTCTGGAAACTGTGTGGAGGTTCCTCAAAGAGTTAAAATAGACCTGCCCTATGACCCAGCAACTGCACTGGTGGGGATTTACCCCAAAGATACAGATGCAGTGAAATGCTGGGACACCTGCACCCCGATGTTCACAGTAGCAACGTCCACAATAGCCTAACTGTGGAAGGAGACTCAGCGTCCACCAACACCAATAAAGAAGCTGTGGTCTCTATATAATGGAATATTCCTCAGCCATTAGAAACAACAAATACCCACCTTTTGCTTTGATGTGGATGGAACTGGAGGGTATTATGCTCAGTGAAGTAAGTCAATTGGAGAAGGACAAACATTATATGCTCTCATTCGTACGGGGAATATAAGAAATAGTAAAAGGGATTTTAGGGGAAAGGAGAGAAAATGAGTGAAATATCAGTGAGGGAGACAGAACATGAGAGACTCCTAACTCTGGGAAACAAACAAGGTGTGGTGGAAAGGGAGGTGGGTGGGGGGTGGGGTGACTGGGTGACAGGCACTGAGGGGGCACTTGATGGGATGAACAATGGGTGTTACACTATATGTTGGCAAATTGAACTTCAATTAAATATATATATATATAAATAAATAAAAAGCCTGCTTCTCCCTCTGCATGTGTCTCTGCCTCTTTCTCTGTGTCTCTCATGAATAAATAAATAAAATCTTAAAAAGAAAGAAGTTTAAGATCTAGGGGCACCTGAGTGGCTCATTCTGTTGAATGTGTGACTCTTGGTTTCAGCTCAGGTCATGGTCTTACAGTCATGGGATCAAGCACCCTGTCTGACTCCCTGCTCAGCAAGGAGTCTACTTGAGATTCTCTCCCTCTCCCCACCCCCTCCTCATGCACTCTCCCCCTTACTCTCATAAATGAATGCATGAGTTGATGAAAAATAAATAAATCTTGAAACAGTTTAAAATTTAACGGAGAGAAGAAGTAGAAAAAAGTATAACAAAAATACTGCAGACTGGGATAAGCATCATGATATGATTAAGTAAAGGGGAATGTCATGATTTATAGAAAGAAAACCAATTCATACTTGAAGAGAAGATTGAATATAAATTGATATCTGAGATGAATCTTAAAGAATTAATAACTTTCTGGGATACCTGGGTGGCTCAGCGCTTTAGTGCCTGCCTTCAGCCCAACGTGTGATCCTGGAATCCCAGGATTGAGTCCTGCATTGGGCTCCCTACACAGAGCCTCCTTCTCCCTC
Source organism: Vulpes vulpes (assembly GCF_048418805.1). Lineage (NCBI taxonomy): Eukaryota > Metazoa > Chordata > Mammalia > Carnivora > Canidae > Vulpes > Vulpes vulpes. The sequence goes on along the minus strand of NC_132791.1, from coordinate 185,982,117 downwards.
TGCCTGTGTCTCTGTCTTTCTGTCTCTATCTGTGTCTCTCACAAATGAATAAATAAAATCTTTAAAAAGAAAGGAGTTAATACCGTTCAGAGGAAAATTAAACAAATATGTCATAGGCAGAGGAAACAGCCTAGGATGGTCATACTAGAAGAAAGAAATAGACAAAGAAAAAGAAGGAAAGAAAGGAAGAAAAAAGCAAGCAAGCAAGAGAAAATAAAGGGAAGAAGGAAAACAAAATAACAAGTGTTGGGGAGGATGTGGAACAAAGAGAACACCTGTGCTTTGCTGGTGGGAATAGAAAATGGTTCATATGCTTTGGAAAACAGTCCCTCGAAAAGATAAACATAAAATTACCACATAATCCAGCAATTCCAGTCCTAGGTGTATGCTCAAAATAACTGAAAACAGATACTCAAATAGGTGCATACACATGTTCATAGCAGTGCTATTCATAATAGTCAAAATGTGGGAACAACCCACATCTGTCCATCAACAGATAATTGGGTAAACAAATTGCAGTACGTACATGCAGAGGAAAATTATTCAGCCATACAAAGAGAACAAAGTACAGATACATGCTACAGTAGAGATAAACCTCAAAAGTATGCTGAGTAAGAGAAATCAGACACTTAAGGTCCTATAGAATGTGATTCCGCCCACATGAAAGATCTAGAATAGGTAAATCCGTAGAAAAACAGATTGCTATTTGCTAAGGGCTGGAGTGAGAGGAAAAATGGGGAATAATAGCCATAGGGTTTCCTTTTCAAGTGATGGAAAGATTTTGGAACTAGATTTAGTGTTTGCACAATATCATCAATGTACTCAATGCCACTAAATTGGTCACCTAAAGTGAATAATTGTGTATTTTGTTAATTTCTCCTCAATAAAAATAAAACTGAGAAGTTTAAGCTTAATGCTTAAGGTCATAGGGAGCACTGAAAGGAGAAATAATTTTTAAAAATGGAAGATAAAGAGGAGAGGGAGGAAAGAAGAAAGAAAAGGAAGATGACATATGTGTATTTCTGAAAGATGACTCTGCCAAAAAAAATTAAAAAATAAAATGAATAAAGTCCTGAAGGGGAGGCAGTGTCTTTTGTGTATCGAAGTTTAGATTTCTTGGAGACAGGTCCGGGAAGAAGCCTGAATCTGAAATGTGTATTTGGCTGCACTGTTTAAACCTTGTATACTAAAGAGCTGTTCCTTTAAAAATGATCTTACGAAGAACAGTTCAAGTCCACATTTTCTAACTAGCCATAGGTCTTATATTATTTTTAGGCTGAGAAGTTTTGGAGAAACTATAAGAGCAAAACTCAGAGAAATATCCTCAGGGAGGTCACATTGTATAAAGCATCTCTGCAGAGAGCTGGTTTCATGGAGTTAGGACACAGCAGAGCCAATTATCCAAAGATTTATGAGCAAATTGTTCTGACTGATAAAGACAGGATGTAATCCAATAACATTTTTTTTTTATTCCCAGACTTTAAAGTGTGTTTGTATATGTGTGTGTGGGTGTGTGTGCGCGCGCATGCATGTGTCAAACCCTTAAATATATCAATTCTAAGCCTAACCAAGTAATTATAAAATGCTGAATTCTGTGATTGACTTGACATCCTAGGAAAGAATAAATAAGAAGTCTTTCCTGATATTTGGGGTACAGACCATATTATCTGACAGATCAACTCACCCTAAACAATTGACATGACAGGGTGGAACGATTCTGTGATTCCTTTTGGCCAAGTTCTATCCAAATATTGCCGAGGATATAAATTGGTGCAGCCACTATGATAAGTAGTATGGAGTTTCTTCAAATAGCTAAAAATAGGAATATCATATGATCTAGCAATGCCACTGCTGAATATTGACCCTAAATAAGAAAACACTAAATTCGAAAAGATGTATGCATCCCTATGTTTATTGCAGCATTATTTATAACAGCCAAGATATGGAGGCAGCCCAAGTATCCATCTATAGATGGGTAGATAAAGAAAATGTGGTATATGTATATATATATATTTGAATATTATATAATGTGTGTGTGTGTATATATATATATAATTGAATATTATTCAAGCATAAACAAGATTGGGATCTTGCCACTTGTGACAACATGTATGGACCTAGAGGTTGCTATACTAAGTGAAATAAGTCAGAGAAAGACAAATACCATATGATTTCACTTATATCTGGAATCTAAAGCATGTATACAGACACACACGCAGAAACAGCCTCATAAGTACTGAGAATAAACTGATGGTTGCCAGGAGTAGGTCAGTGGGGGAGTGGATGAAATAAGTGAAGGGGATTAAGATGTACCAACAGCCAATTACAAAATAAATAAGTCACGAGGATGAAAAGAACAGCAAAGAGAACACAGTCAAAGGTATTGTATGGCAACAGATGGCGGCTATACTCACGTGGTGAGCATTATAAAATGTACAGAATTGTGAAATCACCGTGTTGCACACATGAAATGAATACAACATAGTATATCAGCTGTAATTCAAAAATTTTAAAAAGGGAAGAAAAACAAATACTACTTGGAATAAAGAGATTAGGGAAGATAACCTTAGCTAAACAACTCAGTCTTGGGTCTCATCCATGCCTTTGTATCATGAGGGTGTTGAAGATATGTAGGTCTCTAACCTACTTTGCATAAGGAATCACTGCAGGAGTGATGCCTGGGTGGCTCAGTGGTTGCCTTCTGCTCAGGGCGTGATCCTGGGGTCCTAAGATCGAGTTCTGCATCAGGCTTCCTGCGAGGAGCCTGCTTTTCCCTCCCTCCACGTCTCTGCCTCTCTCTTTGTGTCTCTCATGAATAAATAAATAACATCTTTAAAAAAAAAAAAAAGAATTGCTGAGGAAAGGTGTTAAAATGCAAATTCTAGGGCCCCAGACAAATATACTCTAACACAGTAGTAGCTGATTTTGTTATTATTAGCATGAGAAATATTGAAAAAGGCAATATTTAAGGTTTGCATTCTATGGTTCAATAATCTTACCTTGCTTCCTTTTTTTATTTTTATTTTTATTTTTTTAAATTTTTATTTATTTATGATAGTCACAGAGAGATAGAGAGAGAGGCAGAGACACAGGCAGAGGGAGAAGCAGGCTCCATGCACCGGGAGCCCGATGTGGGATTCGATCCCGGATCTCCAGGATCGCGCCCTGGGCCAAAGGCAGGCGCCAAACCGCTGCGCCACCCAGGAACCCCCCTTACCTTGCTTCCTATGGCAAGAGTATCTTTACCAGCCATGATGAATCACATCCATAGAATTTTTTGGACATGAGCAATTACACACATAGTCATGTTGATTTCCTCTTCAAGCAAAATACTTTCACGGTGTCTTTTCTTTAATCACTCTATGAAAAATATAGAAGGAAAGAAGGAAGGAAGTAGTGAATTGAACAAAAACCCTATGACTTGTGGTATTATGCTGAGTTAAGATTTTTATAACTAAGTTCATTTCAACTCTGATACACAGGTATCACTGCTTTTCAAAAGTTTTTGTTATACGACTTCACTTTTATGCAACCTGTATCGGTACCAGTTTGGCCTAACAAAACAGGGAAAGCCAAAAAAGCAAAAGTAGTTTTTAGAGTCTGATTTTGCAGCAAGCAGTTATAGAGACCCTCTGAGGAGGGAGAGCGGTATTGCCACGCTCCTCCCTGAGAACCGCACTCAGCATCAAGCTGCCATAGCTTGAACTGTGTCTGTGAGCATCTGTGCCTTATCTCGGTTTATTTTGTGCTTCCATTAGCAAGATCTGTCCACAAGTATCAGGAAGGGCTAAGAGAGGTTATTTTTGGGATCTGGGAACACTCAAAAATTTTCCCTATAAACTAATGGTAGCCGCTTCTTTACTGGATAGCACTTCAGTTTACAAAAGTTTTCATGGGAACGTTCTCCTTTCAGATAGCCGAGGAAACCTATATTAAGCTACCCTTTATCTATTACCTATGATAAACCAGACACAAGCAGAGGTGATTCCAGAATAATAGAGTATCATCTCATAATTTGAAGAACACCAAGGTCAGACAACCTTGTAAAGATATAGTTGCATTAAAATGCAGTAAGTGTAATGCAATAGAGAAACAATACCTGAGAGAACTAATTAGTTTGTTACTGGAACTGGGAACTTTTAATACAGTATTTAGGCATATGAAATACTTAGTTAAGGAGAAATCCAGATGATACAGAGCTGGATGTCGATAGGTCAGAAATGTATTTAGAGAGAGACCCATGTTTTGTATTAAATTTTATGGACTAGGGTTCATGCACGTGGTTAAGTGCTTCTGTAAGACCTGCAGGCTGAAAAAAAAAAAAAAAAAAAAAGACCTGCAGGCTGGAAAACAAGATAATCTGGGATTTAACATCAAGCATGTAAGCGACTCTAAGTAATGAGTTCCTGATTCCTCTTGGGGCAGTTAGCTGACTAGGGGACAGGAAGTAAGATGGCTATGCTAAGGGAAAGTAGAACATATTGAAGAGTGTCTATATATTGAACATTTTGATGCCCTCCTATAATTTACCTGTGTAGGATGGTGGCATCTTCATAAAGCCAGGGGGGAACAAAGGGACTAGTGTTATTTGAGGGTCATGATGTGGCAGGCACTGTTCTGAACACTGTACATTTATTATCTAATCTGAATTTCTAAATTGTCACATGAAGCAAGTGCCATAATTGGGCCTGATCCACTCCTACAGAAACTGGGTTAAAGAAGCTGAGAGTTTTGCCCAAGATCACACACCTGGTAGCAGAACCAAATATAACCTATTTTTATTTGAGACAAAATCTTTTGTCCCTTGCCTTGACCATCCCACAATACTACTTTCTGGCAAGCAATGGAGCTCTAAGACATAGCCTAGATTCAGATGTTGCATCTGCTTACCATTTTTAAGCTTCTCACGAATTCAGGAAAATAAACCACAATGGAAAAGAAAGTAAGCTAATTAGTAGTTTTCTCCTATCAGACAAAGACAGGACCATGAAAGTCTTCCACTCACACTAGGAATCACAGTGCCCCTCTGAATGCTCCATCTATCAATTCACAGCATGACAACAATCAAATTACAGTCTTTGAAAGAAAGGTAAATCTAGCCGGGAGATTGATGTAATTTAAATGAGCAGAATTTGCTGAGCTAGCCTGCAGAAAGTGCCACATTATTAGACAGTTGTAGCTGTAAAGGAGGAGAGGGTATCATCCAGACATGTGTCCTAGTGAGATGTCTTTAAAGTAGAGGCAAGCTGTTCAGCTCACAGATTCCAAGGCTGGCCATTGTCCAGGAAGCTTAGTCACCCCCACATAGATACGATGCCTAGGAGGTAACGCAGCACACAGAATTGTACGCCATTTCCCCGATTTACTCATTTAGAGATCACTTTCATAGCCTGACCCATTGCTACCATAAGAGGAAAATAAATTTCTTCTGCTCTGTTATCATGAATATTAGTACTATAAATAAAACAGAAAATATTTAGGAAGGTAAGGTTGAGAGGGAGGAGTAACTGTGAATGACGGATTGAGTCTGTCTTAATAAGAGTTCGCTACAGTTGACACATTCCAGAACAACGTTAGGAATTCAAAAGACTTGAAGGAACACCTAGTTAGGTGACCCCATTTCACAGGTGGAGATCATAGAAGGTATGTAACTTTGTCGAAGTCCATGAGAAAATTGGCGGCAGGGTCTCAATTAAAATCCTTGCTTTCTAAATCTCATCCAGTGATATTTCTGATTCAATATGTTGATGTAGTTTTTCTCTCATTTACATTTATAAAATGTCAATATGATACTCAGTGTATAATCCAGAGGTCACTTAGGTCAAGGAATCCTTTGATATTGAACCAAAATAGGATTAGGGTGTTACCTCCCATTCAAAGGAGAATTTAAGTCTCTGTCCCTCTTGAAGATTTATGGATTTGATTGAATTTTCCCTTCATATTCCTGCTTCCAATTTCTTTCTTCAACTGATTGAGAGAAATTCTCAATTTTTTTTTTTTTTTTGTATATAACTCTCCCATTTTTAGCACTGCTTTGACCTTCAGGAAAGCAATTCTGTTTTTACCCCAAATACTTCTGCCATAGACTGTTTTGTATGTAAGGATCTTTTCTTGAAGGTTTGGGAACATCAGAATCAAGTTATATATCACAAGAGTAAAAAATGTAAAAAATGAAATAATAAACATTCCTGTTTCAAATATTTTGAGACCTCCTAGCCTTGGAAAATTTTTACTGGGTTATCTATGACTCTTGTCTCCAGACTTGCAAAATACTTTATTTTTTTTCCACTCTTCTCAGAGTTCTCTCCTCCTGTTTTTCTCCTGTCTTTAGCAGATACTGATTCAACTATTTTCTCATGCAGGCCGGTTTTTGGTTTTGTGTTTTTGCTTTTTTACTTTTTGTTTTGTGTTGTTGTCCTTTAGGCCTATGCCCAGAGCACTTCATCCTCAAGAGTAAATTGCTCTAACAAGGTAGTTTATATAAAAGGAGGAATCCTAATACCATATTTGCTACTATAATACCAAAACGCTTCCCTATGTATGCCATACCAATCAAGCTTTGACTGAAGTAATCCTCCATTTGGACAGGATGTGGATTTTTAAGAAGGGTTTGCTTACATCATGTTGATCTAACTTCTCTATTACTATAAAACCTAATTACATGTTTATTTTTCTATTTTTATTCATATCCAAGGAGAAAGAGCCTTGTAAAATACGGAAGCAGGGGTGTTGGAATACATTGATTCCACCCAATAAAAGCTAACTGAAATGCCCAAAGGAAGTGGAATAAGGGTAAACTTGGTTACATACTGAAATGAAGGAAGGGAGCCATCAGATGCCACACACCTTGAGGTCTCCCTGTTAGATATGCCTCAGATGGTATGGCCATCTGGAAAAGTAATATGAATTAACTATCAATGTTAACTCCCATTTAAAAAAAAATCCTTTTTTGTCTCAGTGATTAAATAAAGAATTTCTTAAGGGATTCTCTCCCGCAATTTCCTACACATCCAGAGTTTAATTGATACAGACCAATGTTAGATGCAATCCCTAAAAGAGGAGATGTCTAAAATTAGTGTTTCTTTTTTCCATGCCTATCAGCCAGACACAGAGGCTGCATCAAATCACTTTGGCTGTGAGACAGAACATACATAATAAATGCATAAAATATATATCCATTTATGCACTCCTACACTTTCTTACTCAGTGATTTGTACCTCCTAAGTGCAGGGTGTTTACCCTCAAGGGATTGGCACCAGCTAGTTATATTTGAAAGGCCAGGCCTGGAATGTCATGGTCTGGCACTTAAATAATCTTAAGATTATTTTCTACCTTTAGCTTTCTAAACTTCTTTAAAAATCAAGAAATAAAAACATATCCAGAGAGCCAAACTTAAATGGGGCAAGATGAATGTGTTAAGTTGCAAAGCCAAGATTGTATGGAATGAAGAACTATAAGGGAGGACATAGGCATTTAAGTGTGTTTCTGGCTTTTGGTGTGATATGAAATATAGGATTTGGGGGCATAAGCTAAAAGAGAAGAATAAAAGTTGTATATAAATATGTTTTGGATGTATTTATGTGGACACTATGCAAAATTCAGGACTATGTTGAATGTTGTGGGAGTTCCACAAATGTTTAAAATCCCTATTTTCTTTAGATAGTTTTATTCCAGTTAGGAGCAACATCTGTATCTCTTATTTTAAGAAATTTTCCCATGTAAAACATATTATGGAAACATTATGTTCATTTAGCATTTCAAGTATTACACAAAGCAGAAAGTGAAAAGCAACAGCAGCAAACACTGTAACTCGGAATTTATTAGTATTCAGATGTGATGCTAGCAGTGCAAGTTAGTCACTAGATAGACCTCTGTCTGTCCATACAGACAGAAAGGTGAATTGGTGGATTGGGGGGGGGGTGGATGGCAGATGTATAAAAAGATAAATGATGGATGGGTGATTGGAAGGACAAAAAGGAAGACAATAAAATAGTCGAATGGATGGATGCGAAGATAACTAAATAGATATTTACTCATATTGGGAATTTAAATAAATGAACTTCATTTGTTCTACTTGAATTTAAGAGAAATAAAAATCTGAAGAAAAGCTAAAAGAATTGCTACACTTAAGTTTTTTTTTTCCACATTAAGGAATCTAATTTATTTAAAAATCCCTAAGAAATTAAGAAAATACATTATTAAAATCATTAAGAGGTTAGACTCATTATTTTCCCTACATGTTTAAGGCAGCGTGTATTGACTCCCTTTTATGCAAATAAGATAATTAGCACTCAAACTTTTTACCCACATCCCATTTTTTATGGCTAATTATATTAGTGTTACTTTGTTAAGGATTACACAAAGTACATTCCGTTCTGAATCGATTATTTTGCAGTTGTCAGGACAGTTTTATAAACGGATTAAAATGAATGCCAGTTTTTATTAAGGAATATTAAAAAAACACACAAAAAGAGAGAAGATAGTATAGGAAGCACATTATTAGTTTGAAGCAAATCCTATACCTCATACCAAATTTAACATATTGGTACGTGTTACTTTGGAAGTAGAGAGGAGTACAAACTCAACCTCTAAATGGGCAGGCACTGTGAAAGATTTTGCCCTGTAGTGAAATTTGGCAAAGTGTTATCGGAGCCAGGCATGGGGTGTTATTGGCATTTAGTGGGTAGAGGTAGGGTTGCTGCTAAACAGGATAGCACCCACAACAAAGAATTCTCTCATCCCAAATATCAGTAATACCAAGTTTGAGAAACCCCACTCTGTTATAATTCATCATTCAATGTATACATTTTTTTATTATTTTCTGTCTCTGGTTTTCCAAAGTCTGCTTCAACACTTACAGCTCCTCCTGGGAGGTGAAAACTTTTACTTCTTCTGATAATTCCTCAAAGGACTTGATTTTCTAAACACTATCACCGTCTTGTCCCATGTCCTCTGAATGCCAGTCAAATTTGGTCCAGACATCCAGAATGGACCACTTTCATCTGATTAAAATAGTTTTCTTCCTGATTCATTCTTGGAAAGCTACATTTGAAATTTCTGAACTGAAAGTAGTCCTGGATTAGACTCATACTTTTGGAAGACCTTTGGTCAAGACTCTAATTTCTGCTGCCTGTTGACCTTGGTATTAAATACCATAAGCTACCATCTGCGCTCTACTGATGGCAAATTACTCTTTTTGCATAATGTATAATCTTTGCGGACTTTAAAAACATCTTCACATTATATTGAAAAAAATTTACTTGGGTTAAAATGTTTATATTTACATCATTAGATAATATAATTGATATATTTATCAATCATTTCTTTAGCTAAAATTAGATTTTAACAAAATCTGTGAATACACCGAGAATGTGATAGCTTTGTTATCAATCCACTCAAGTGGGCATTTTTCAGTGCTATTTCTGACAAGTTAGTAGCTACTTATACACATATACAAAGGTATATATATATAGAAGCCCTACTTTTAAAACAATAAGGGTGCCTGGGTGTATCAGTTGGTTAAACATCTTACTTTGGCTTAGGTCATGATCTCAGGGTCCTAGGATCCAGCCCTGCTTCAGGATCATCCCCACTCACTAGGGAGTCTGCTTGTCCCCCTTTCTCTGCCCTTCCCCCTGCTTTTGCTCTCTTTCTTTCTCAAATAAAATATTTTAAAAAAATAAAACAAGAACAAGTTAAAAATCAAGACAAGTAATGAAAAGTATATTGATGTGGATAATGAATCAGAATAACTGAACAGAATAATTGTACAGAATAAATGAACACCAAATATATGGTTAGTGTTCTCAGAGTAGATCATGAAAAAGATGTGGGCTCTGAAGTCAAAATTCCTTAGCTAAAGTTCCCCCCTTAACTTCAGTTTCTTCATCTGTAAAATGGACATACTAAAACAGCACCAGATTCAAAGGGTTATACTAGGGAGTATTTTAAGTAATTGTTGTGAAACTCTTAGTTTAGTCCTTGTCACCTAGGAAACACCAAATAAATGATGTTATTATTATCATTAGTCATTGCTATACTCTAATCTGATCACATGTACCTGGTTTTGTCAGATGAGGTTAATGAATTTTAGTGGATAAAATGACTTTTTCATTTCATCTGTTTTCATTCAGTAAGTGGCATAATCAATATTAAAACTCTTTTGCCACTGAGTCCATCTGCTTTGCCTGATTTTGAAACTAAAACTGTTAACAAATCCATTATTTTTAAACACAGAAGCTTCTATGGGATACCCTACAGAGAAAGTAGGGAGGCACTTAGGGAGCGCCTTAAATAACAAGTTAGCAAAACTCTACATGCCAGAAATAAGTTGTCTGGCTCTTAGTTTAGTTCTCAAGTTCCCATTTCCAGGTCCCTTCTTTCCATCTTTCTCTGATTTTATGACTTTAATTCAAAGTCTTTCCTTCTTGGTTGGTGGCAATATCCCAGAAAGACCTACATGAATGAACCTTAACTTCACACCTCAATTCTTTCCTCCTTTTCTTTTTTTTTTTCTTTCCTCCTTTTCTTAATTAGATACAAAAACCTTAACAGCTGTCTCTTCAGCACAGAAGCCCTACATACTCTGCGGTTTGCTCATGTACCATCCTTGTGCATGGCAAAAAAACCTATAATGTAACCTGAGGTAGGGTCAGAAACATTTTGTTCAGGGCTGCCCAAAGACTGCCAACGGGAGATTGTATCGGTTAGTCTCTGTGCACTTCCCTTCTGCTCATTTATTTATTTATTTATTTATTTTACTTTAAGTGTTCAGTTATTTATTTCTGTACAAATAGCAATTGATTAGGGAGATCCCCAGTTACCTCTGACAAACTTACTCAATATTTATATGTGTTTACGCTAATTGCCTCTCTTCCTCATTGTATGAGAGCAGGAGATATTGTTGTCACTGATCTTCACTAATTCATTCATTAACTCACTAGTGCTTTTAGTGATTAATTCTAGAATTTGTTCAGTGTGTGGATTGAGTAGCTTGTACATGCTGGGAAACTATGCAAGGCCCACCACATAGAAGATGAACAATAAGATGATTGATCTCTTGTTATAGTAGGGACATCGTAGAGAATAAAACAATGTCTTTGTAGGGAAGTGAACGGAAGCTTTATAAAGAAAGTAGTCCAGCCACTGTTCAAAGGCTTACTAGAAATGTGCTAGAGATCAAAACAGGAGTGGCTATTCCATATAGCTAAAATGCAGATAATCAAGAAGAAATGAGGAGTTCTGAAACCCAACTGCTGTTTTATAAATTCCTGTCTCAAATCTCACAAAAGAGTGCACAGATGTGCTTGATGTCTGCCACTCTAAATGTCTCTATGACACTTTGCCACCCTACCTTTGTAACTAGAGAAACTCTTTTCTTAGTCCAAATAAAACTTGAGACCCTTTTTAGCAAACCCTAGAGAACAGAAGTCTCATATATACACCACCTAATTTTAGTGGTCTTATTCCCTTCCCTATTTCCATGGCCACTTGCATTGCCAAATGATGGAGCAAATGGTAGCAACCATTTGCATGCTGGAAATTCCTCTTGCCTCCAGGCAATAGTTGACTCCTCCGCTCCACCTGGCTTGATAATTGAATCAGTGTGGTATCCTACATTTGGATTGTTAATAAACGGGAAGCCAATGTCATTTTTAGTTTAAGGAAAACCAAACAAAACGAATTTCTGTGTCTGCAAAACACTAATCAGATCCTAACAAACAACCAGAGTCACTATGTTCAAAATTAATGCAACAGTCTTCTCACTTTGTTTTCCTATATTCCAAGGCTTGAATGTCAGCCTTGTCAGCAACTATGACAGTATGGCAGTATGACAAGAGGGTGACATTAGGTAGGCTGCTAACAGTATAACGATGCTAACCCAAGCTAGACCTCGTCTACTATTTTATATGCAGTTCCTTCCATAGAAGTTATCCTCTTGGTAAAATGTCACAAATGTTTTCTTATTTAAGTTATTAAAGGCTGGGAATTTTAATGTTTTTGCAGCAAAACTTAAAGAGAAAACATAAATGAATAAATAGTCTATGTGGAAGAGAGTTAGGTACTTAGATTGAAACACAGTTCTTTCAGGATCTTTGTAGACTAAAAATATATTTGGTGCAGACAGGACACTGAGAATATTTTAGGACTGCGGGAGTATAAAGTATGAAGGAGGAAATGCATGAGGATGATAATGGAAAAATATGAACCAGATTATGAAGTATCTGGTAAAGTGATCAGAGGAGTTGAGATTCTTTCTTTAGCTAACAGGAAGCCTTGAAGTAATTTTGGACAAAGGAAGTACAAGATTAGCTGTATTTTATTATAAAATTTTAATCTAGTAGCGGTATTTCAGTGGATGAGTCTGGAAAAGGGAAAATGGTTAAGTAACTGAACAAGGACATTTGCCATGGCTTGGAGAATGATCACAAGACATATTTAAGAGTTAAATGCAGCTAAATTACTGAATTAATGACTGATTAGACACTAGGCTAAATATAGAAAGTTACTTGAGTAGCATTCCGCTAAATGCAAAACTTAAACTGTTCTCTGCCTCCAGATGCCCTTCCCAGCATTTCAGAAAATATTCAGTTATTGCTCACCATGCCTATCTTCCCTTCTTCCCACACCAGACAGCACTGGTGTGGTTATTTATAAGTCTCCACATCTGGAGAACTAATTTGTTTGTGGACTGCTCCAGTTCCACAGAGTACTTAGCTATCACTCAGCTGCACCAAATTCATTCAACCCTGATAATTAAATTAAATATCTACCGACATCAAAGAGACAGCAGAAACTTACTAACAATACCAAAAAATTTCCTAGACCCCTAGAGAAAGCCACAGTGCATTATAATAGGTACAGATGACATATTCCGTAGTGGAGTGATGGTCAATTTAATATTCCACTCATATTTTAATGTGTCTGTAGAGTAGTCTAGCGGAATATGGTCTCACAAGTGGAGTAACACATTGGCGGCTCAATATAATAGGACTGACGTTACTATGGAGTTCAATATTACATGGGCATGACCTTACTGAAGAAGATTTAATTACTTGAAATACCAGAAGGATGACACCATAACAATATCATTGCAAAGGTCTTTAGAAAGAAGAGCTTGAGAGTCATGGCTGCTGACTTCCACATATTCATTTTTTTAAGATTCTGCATTAATTTTCTGAGTTAAGGGCATCACCATCAATTTTTGCACAACCTACAAGTCATAGAATCATTCCATCCCTTAAACATTTTTTCCCATTCTTTCTTTTTTAGAAGATTGCATGCACTTTAAAAAATAATCAGCACAGAGTAGTTTCCCTCATATGCCTCAGCCTCAAGATGTGTCCTCTCTACAACTGAGTCAATCCTTCATCTATCCTTCCTATGATAAGCCAGGAGCATAAATGTATGCACGTGTGTGTGTGTGAGAGAGAGAGAAAGGGAGAGAGATTGTTGGTCTGTCAGGTTCTGCACTTTTATAATACATTATGATATTTTACTTTTCTATGCCTTACTCTTATTTATTATTTACTTTCTTTCCTTATGCTTCTTGGGAAGTGCTTCAAGTCGCACCTATGGTTTATTTACTATGGCTGTATGTACTTCTTATGCAGATTCACTATGATTTATTTAAGTAGCAACCTACTGATGGCTACTTAGGTTACTTACAGACTGTTATGAGCTAAATTGTGTCTTCCTCAAATTCACATGTTAAAGCCCCAACATCCAGGACCTCAGAATGTTACCGTATTTAGAGACAGGGACTTTAAGGAGGTAATTAATTGAAAATGAAGCCATTAGGGTGGGCCCCAATTCATTCTGACTATTGTCCTTGCAAAAAGTGGGATTTGGGCCATAAAAAGGGACACACACAGAGGAAAGCCTATGTGAGAGCACGGTGAGAAGGCAGTTTTCTGCAAGCCAAGGAGAGGCCTCAGAAGAAAGCACATCTGTGACATCTTGATCTTGGACCTCTGGCCATCAAAACTGAGACAACGAATTTATATTGTTTAAGCTACTCTGTGATTTTCTTACGGCAACCGTAGCAAAATAATTCCACAGTCTCTTGCCTTTACAAAAATACAGGTATTAATTCTCTGTATGAGGTTATCAATACGTGTCTCTGCATATTAGATATGTAGGATCTACTGATTCCATACAAGTGAATGCTGATGCTTATTAAAACCTGCACTAAAAAGGATTATCTTTATAAATAAGTGGAAAAATGGTATCTTTTTTGCTTGGTTTAGTTTTTATTCCTTTAATTTTGAATTGGTGTATATATATTTTCATATTACCAAACAACAAATGCAGGATACTTTCCTAACTTTCTACTGATTGTTTTCAAGTTTATTTTTCTCTTAGTATATTTGTCTTTCAAAACAGAAATATGAATTGTTTTATGTTAGCCATTATCAATCTTTGTTAAGTGACTTTAGCGATTTGTTTCTTATTTAGGAAAATCTTCTCTATTTGTAATGCTGAGCATAATTTACAGTTACTTTAGTAATATCTTAATTTTTAATTAAAAATAAATCTTTGATCAATCTGGAATTTATTAGATATAAAACTGCATATATATGAGTTTAATCAGTCAGCATATTTAATATAAATTATTAATTGCCCATATTATAGTCTAATAATTAATAGTTGAATAATTAATTGTAATATGTCAGTGATTGACTATCACTGATTAATTAAATATAACAGAATGGCCACTGGCATACGTATGTATACATATATACATATATGTAAAATCTACGTACATATATTTTAAATTTCTTTTATTAACTGACTATGTATGTTTTCCATTGTTATTATTTCCAACTTTATCTCACTATTCCTACATGCTTATTATTTAGAATTAGCTCATTTATTTCTGATTACCAAGGTCTGCTGATAACCTATTCTACAATTGTGTTAAAGTTTTACATTGATTTAAGGAGAATTGACCTCTTTAAAACATTGAGTTTTATGTCAAAATAATGATTGTCTTTTTATATGTCTGAATATTACTTTTGTAATCACATAAATCTTGTACTTTTTTAAAAGATTACTCACAGTTGTATTACATTTCCGTGAGATATTAAATAGGATGTCTTTGTAGTCAATATATTAGTCTTTGGAATTTTTTTTGCATCCTAATTTTGTAACTAGTCATCTGAGTTAATTCTGTTAAAATTCTTAGTATTTTCTTTTTCAGTTGATGCTCTTGAATTAATTAGACTTGCCAGAAAAAAAAAATATATATATATATATATATAGGCTTCCTTCACCCTTGTTCCATTAACTTTTATCATTTCAAGTCACTTTTCAGGTTTTGCATTAGCTGCTTTTTCTCCCCTTGCGTTCCATTGTTTTAGTTCCTACAATGGACAAGGCTCTAGGTCTCTTATTTTTTGGTACTGCTTATTTTTTCACAATTGCTCTCCACTGTCTTCTCAGCTCAAATCTCTTAACATCATATTGTCGTATTATGACAATCATATTGGAGTCATTCTGCATAAAGGCACTAGCAGATTTCTACCCACAACCTGGAATATACACAGACGGGCACAGACATTGAGAGTCTGTTGCTCCTGCCACATGCACAGGCAGATGGAAATGGTCAAAGGAAAGTGTTCTAATTGTGGTAGAGGTGTTTGTATAGATTTTACACAAATTCGTTTTGGTTATCCCTGTACAGTCAAAAATTAACCTGGGAAATTCTAAGGGTTCCATTGGTGAGATAGTCTATTTCAACTTTCTAACCTACGTTCATAGCCAATGGCCTTATTTGATCAAAACAACTGAAAAGTCCAAAAGGAGACACTAGGAAGTAAACAACCTTGATTGTGACTCCTTTCCCAACCTTTTAACAATGTCGCTCCTCGGCTCCAAGAGGTTGTGTGATCCAATTAAGCAAATTGAAAAAGACTGCTTTTATGCAAAAGCGTGAGAAAGTTAATTGAAATCAATCCATGTTCAGTGAAAATGCTACAGACATCACTGATAATTTAGAGCAATTAAAAGATGTTGTCCTGAAGCAAGGCAGAAACATTAAGTTTAAAAGCCTGTTAAAGGAAAATTGCCGAAAATATTTAAATGATATTATTCACCTACGATGGACTAAGGACAGCTAAACCAATTAGAAATTGTAAGGTGTTTCATTAGTCGGAAGCTGTGTTTTTAAAACCATTGAGATGAGAATCCTTCACCTAGTATCCTTTGTTATTGCAAAATTATCTGTTAAAAACAATGCATTCACCCTAGTTCTGAGTAAATTTTTATGAAAATTGCTATTGCAGCTCAACCATCAGAAAATAGTTCTATCTATGAAATAAGGGCATTTTTAAGCCAGTTGTCAAGCTGTATTTTTCAGAGATCTAAATATTCTCGAGGTAATTGGGCATGTCTTATTAGGATAGGGTAAGGTAAGATAGGAATAACCAGCTAGAACTCTGTAGTTCCTATCTCCTGAGAAACACATGAACATCTTTTTTATCATATTGAACATACATGGAAAAGAAGGATATCAGACAGGTTTACAATGTCACCATTCCCTCGACCATTACATACATCACCATTCAGTCAGGTTTTCTATTCCCCTGAAGCTTGGATAGAGCCTCAGAATCTTTCCTAACACAGTGATGCAGGCAACTATCCCCAAATAATCAGTTAGCATGAGACAAATCTTAACATAAGATTTCACTTATAAAATGACTCCTTCATAAAAATAAGTAACAGAAAAATTATTTTATATAAAAAAACAAAAGGAACTACTATAAGCCCATCTAGAGACTTGATTCTTGTTATGTTCCTTAAGCCTTGTGTGTACTGGCTTCTTTATTTCTAGATCCCCAATTGCCTCTTGCTATTCTTATCAAGTAAAGACCTAACATTGTGCTTGCTCATTTAATTCTACTGAAAAGTCTGTTAGGCTTTGCTCACAGGATACAGGTGACCACGTAGGAAGGGCAACAGAAGCTCTCCCTATTCTGGCCACATAACCAACAATTTCTTATAGATGCTTGCTCCTGGATTCAGAAACATATACTTTTCTAAATACTAAATGTCTCCTGCAGTCCCTTTTGGCCCCTTTACTTTCACAGGCTGGAAAAAGTCTGTCTGGAATCCCTGGCCCTATCCTGAAACAAAATCATCCTATACCTTTCCAATCTTTTTTTTTTTTTTTTTTTTTTTGACCCAAGGAACATGTTTTCCTTCTCTGAGGCCTTGCTCTGGCGTCTTGCTGCAATGCTTTTTTTTTTTTTTTTTTTTTTTTCTGTATAGAAACCATCTTCCAACTAACATGAACTTACATTGTTATTTTTTTAATTTAAATCCGATTAGCCAACATATGTACATATACATATACATATACATCATCAGTTTCAGATGTAGTATTCAGTAATTCACCAGTTGCATATAACAGCCAGTGCTCAGTGCTTCTTGAACCCTTCTCCCTTTTGTTTCTACCATGCCACCCAGTGAAACCCCACCTTGGAATTCCGATTGCCTGTGGGTTTTTATTTGTTTTAGTTTTGTTGCTTTGTTTTTAAGCCTATCTCCTCGACTAATCAGTGGCACTCTTGATAGGAACAGCAGTTCCATCCCTGGGTGGCGCAGTGGTTTGGCGCTTGCCTTTGGCCCAGGGCGTGATCCTGGAGACCCGGGATCGAATCCCACATCAGGCTCCCGGTGCATGGAGCCTGTTTCTCCCTCTGCCTGTGTCTCTGCCTCTCTCTCTGTCTCTCTGTGACTATCATAAATAAATAAAAAAAAATTAAAAAAAAGAAAAAGGAACAGCAGTTCCAGATCTTTAAATAATCCCTCGGGACTCAGATTCCTGTCTATTACACAGTAAATGGTGAATGCATGCATCCCCCACCCCCACAAAAAAAAAGAATGTGTAATACAAAGAAGAATCTATGGATCCGCAGTATTCACTGTACTATTTAGGAACAAGCCAAGCAGAAACTTCTTAATTTTGAATAATTATTGCCTCCTCAGGTCAACAGCACTATGCTTTATTTATTACTGATGGTTTTGTAGACCAGAATATGCATGTTCTTTTGATGGGATTGCTATGTTTAGGTCTTGATAGACTCTAAATATCTGAACAGAGACTAACCTTCTTAGGAAAAACGTGTTGATAGGCTGCAATTAGCATTATCAAAACCAACATTTATGGAAAGTCTACCATATGCTAGGATTTGGAATATATTCTTCTCCACATAGGCAGTATTTAACTACTAACATACCAATTTTATATCCATTGTCTTAAGTTGGTTTTCAGCCTAACCTCCAAAGCTGTCAGAAGCAAAGAGCATTGCACTCATTTTACAGATGAAGAGAGTGAGTTCCAAAGAGGGTAATGCATTTGTCCTAAACATAGGAAAATAAACAAGACCTAGGCTTTGCCTTCAAGGAACTTCGACTGAATTTTTATTGTCAGTTTGCTTATCTGTGCTGGTGGAAAAGCAAACTGATAATAAAAATTCAGTTTGATGAATGTTGCTAAAATTCTAAGAATATATGTAGCACCTAAACCCACTATACAAAATTCAGAGAATGCTCCCTGGCAATGATAATGCCCTGCTGAGTGGGCCCTTAGAGACCATTAGAAGTTGGTCAAGGGAACATTTGGATCAAAGATGCTAAAGACTCAGGAAATAATGCTTCCATTGTTTAAAGCAAGAGAAAAATATTCTATTCCAGGAAATGCCCTTGAGTCAGTGGGGCTTTAACACCTAAAGTGAGATCATAGCTCGGCAGGAGGTGCAATAAGAAAAACATCCAAGGATAAGATCATTAAATATCTTTTTTTTCTAGTTGGGCTTAATCCTGAATGAAGATATTACTAGCAGTATGAAGAGTACACAGGAGCAGGACAAATAATTGCAAGACCACCCACAGTACAGTAGTATCTGGGGGGATATGTCCCAAGACCCCCAGTGGTCCCTGAAACCTAAGATTGTACCAAACCCTATATGTTCTGGGGTTTTCTCCTGTATATACATACCTGTGATGAAGTTTAACTTATAAATTAGACACTGTAAGAGATTGGCAATGATAACTATTGATAAAACAGAATAATTATAGCAATATACTATAATAAAAGTTACATGAATGCAGTCTCTCAAAATATCTTATTATTCATACTTGGGATGATTTGAGATGATAAAATGCTCTACTACATATTCTGTGTGACTTTCGGGTAATTAATTTGTCTTTTTGAGACTTGACTATCCATAACAAGATAATACTGTTTGAAATACTAAATTCACAACTGCAAATAAAGCAAAAGTATTATGCAATCCAAAGTGGTTAATATTTCTACTTTTTAAGTGTTATCCTAAATTATTATTACTACACATTATTATTATTACTACACACAACTACTTTTGTTGCTGCTACTGCTACTACTATTACTATGATTATCACTAATAGTCTATTTACTGAAAAGACTATAAAGTTATTGCTTGAAAATGTGCCCTATCATATGCCCTCAACATAAGAACTCAATTTGGGACATTCTCAGATAATTCCTTCCACTAACATTAGCCTTAGATCAGGGTGGGTGATCCCTTGTTCCAGGCATGGAAATTCTAGGGCCTCACACTTTGGAGTAAGCTTCCTTGACATTTTCAACCAAGAAGTTAGAGCAGCAGTGTGCACTAAAGTGGGATGTCCTGAGCCCAGAACACAACACATGTGGGCCTCAATCTCCATTCATTTCCTTTCTTCAGTATTCTTCTACCTTCCCAACCATTCCCTTACCTTATTTCACCCCTTACTGGTAAAGTGGGGTTTACCAGATGCCCTGATGGTATCCAGGACTTGCACCTATGCAGTTGTCCTAGAGCCATGACCAGGTGCAATTTGCCTGATGAGCAGATCACTCTTGCTGATCAGGGAAGTATTTTTTTCACAAGATCAGATGGAGCTACTAGAACTTGGGTTGTTCAAATTATTTATATAAACAGGCATCTCACCCAAAGTATTTTATCAGGAGCCTGAATATTATAGAGACACTTCTGTATAATGTAACTTTTACATTGTGCCACTTCCCTACACCCTGATTATGTAACCTGTTTTCCATCTACTGGCCCACCTTATGCATTGTCTTTGTCATACATCAGCAACTTGGCCACTCTCAAGCATCCATCCACTTAGTCACTCAAGAAAATCTGCTAATGTCTCAGATTCTACCAATCTGACATGTTCTTTGACTCTAATTACCTTAAGTGTGTCTTTTGGGTGATGCCTTCACCTTGTATGTGGTGAAGTATCACAACCAGCTCAGTATTTGGCAATTCTTCTCTAAGGCACTTAACCATCATTGTTACCATGCATCATTTTTGATGCCTAGATCCTAATGGAGACCAATTGATACACCTATGAATAAAAGATTTCTCCTTCCCTTAAGAAGATTAATAGGAAATGCTATCTTCCCTAATAATCACCTAGAAATACCTTGAGTATGATATGGTCATAGTCCATAGCATGTGCATCTTATTTTAGGGGGTAATCATTTGCTATTTGGATTTATTTGCATTATCTGAGAAGCATAATCTGGATTCTCTGGGAATTAACTAGCATTTGATTTAATATAGTAGCTGATGTCATATAAGCAGGTATAAAATATTGAGCCAAATAATTTCATATTATGTAGGGCAACTGTAGGAAGGTGAATAAACCTCTTACTTAAATGATCTGCCTCCAGAAAGTAGAAAAAGGTGGCCCATGGAAGATTCTAATAATAAAACTGGGATCATCAGAGTTCTCAGGGCCCTCTGGCCAAAGAATTTGAGGAATATCTAAATGATAGAAGTATTGGCAGAAAATTTTTCCGTTGTCTTTCTTAATTATTCTGTTAATCATTTCCACCAAGATCTGCAAAACTGGTTCTAATTTTTAAAAGATTAAACTTAAAAAAAGATTAAACTTTGTCTTTTCTATCATAATCAAAGATTAAAGTGTTCTGATAAATGAAACAGCACAGGAATCTAGATGCAGATTTATAACTACAATTACTCCAAACTATTCACATCATTCAGTTTTCCCTTAGGTTTCACTGTGGGGTGAGTATTAAGTTAATTAAAAAAGAGAGAGAGAGAAAAAAGAGGTAGAGAGAGAGAGAGAGAACAAAATATGCATATATATATATATGCATATATATATATATATATATATATATATATATATATATATATCATGGCTATTGACATTGTCTTAATGACAAATTTTTTCAACTAAGGTACAAAAAAACATTTGTAAGTTTTTTCATCATTTTCAGAATCTTTAATGGTGTGCCATATTTTAATATAGCATATAATTATTAAATATATAACATATTCAGATATCTTATTTTCCCAACAATACTGGAGACCTCTCTGAAAAATATACATAGTATGCACTAAATAAATTGAAACAAGCAGATAAGCAGCTGTTAACGTTTTCATTTCATTTTATTTTCATTTTTAATTTTAGAGATGAAGATGTTGATACTCATATTAACTAATGAGTATCAACATCTCATGCATTGACTAATGAGATGAGATTTGACTGGAAACCAGTTGCTAATTCTAAGTCCTTTGCTGTGTGTGTTTGTGTGTGTGTGTTTTCCTATCTTAGCTGTTTTGATTTTTTTGTTTTTTTCTTATCTTCCCTGGTACCTGGCTCTTGGCTCTATACCTACAACATTTCTGCTTCTACTGAGCATTCTCTCTGGGCATTGCAGAACTAGTACCCCCAGCACTTGTGATGAGTCTACCCATTTATCCCACCAGATTAGAACCGTAAATATGGCAGCTAGTTATAAAAGACTGGGTTTGCTACTTACTTACAGGTTAATTACACTGATGCCTCTCAGGAAATGATATCAATGAATAAGTTAATCCTTCAAACTTTGTATATAGTCTTTCCCTGACTAATGCCCCTTCCCACCGTCTTGACTACAAAAATTCCAAGTTTGACTTGTCTGAAAAGTAACCTGATTTATGCACTGGTTTTCTCCCTTGCATAAACACAGGGGTTTGTTGTTAAGCTTCAATGATCAATAGCTCTGACCTCACTAATATGTATGACACCAAATTTACTATAGTTTTCTTTAAAATAAGATTTCAAAACATCTTAAATCTTTATTAGTTAAATAATCTCAAGTATAGGACTTTGGTGAAAGAAAGGAGACAGGTAGGGAGGGAGGGAGAAAGAAAACAGAAGAAAAGGAAGGAAGGAAAGGGAGAAAGGAAAGAAGAGGGAAAAGAGGAGGGAAGGATAAGGGTAGAAGAAGGAAGGGAAAACAAAGTCTACTTTATTGGCCTTTCTATACAGAGGAATCAATCATTCATCATTGGATTGATTTATTAAAGAGACAGGCATTCATTAGCACCTAATTCATGCTGTGTCACATCTTCCTGGGCCACCCTTTTCCCTTCCAGTGGCTTTATTTCAGTTTGTAATTCAGTTTATTTATTGGATCTCTCTTGTAGCTATAAGCTCCATGAGGGAAGGGACCAAAGGCCTCTATCCACAATGCCTAAGATGATGTCTGGGACATAGCAGACACTCAATATTTTATGAATGAATGAATAAATGATTAAATCAATTAGAGCATTACAGTGGATTAATATAAAACAGCTCCCCTTTCAAGGATGCTCTGAGTGCTGTATTCCACACTGGTATCTGACATTCTCCCTAAATTCTGGGTTTGAAATCTCCCAATAGGACTTTCTGCCTGTATCTGGAAGCCCCCAGTTCTCTGTAGAAGATGCTGCAATTGTCATTACCCCAGTATGCTGGTATATCATTTTGTCAGCCCTGGATGTAGATCAATAAGCTTTTCCAGCGTATACTAACATTTTAAAGATAAAAAAAAATCCATTCTTTTGCTGAAAATATAATGAGTTAAAAAACCTGATTTTATAGATGAGTTAAAAAGCCTGATTTTGTAGATGATTTGTTCATTTACCCTCTGTTAAGGAAAAAAATATATATATGATTTATTGATTTTGACTTTCTAATAAAAAATCATGTCACTTTTTAATAACCAACTTATTACCAGATGCTGGGGTCTTGTGTCCCATAAACAAGGATTATGTTTAAAACATATTGAAAGGAGAATTTCAATATAAAAATCAATAAAAATATGTAAAAAATAAAATGAATCAAGAGCAAAAGCAGTTCCTTCTCAGGGCTTTATAGTAACATTTATAAAAAATTTCCTCAACTTGTTGCCTGATCCCATTATTACTAGAATAGTAAAAATGCAAAATTATCAAATAACTATAGTCACAAAGAAATACTTTTTGTAAATACCATTTATTGAGGACTCATTGTGTACCAGGTGTTGGTGTGGAAGCTAAATTACTACAAGAGAACTGTGTATGTAAAATTGAATGTGTTGCAGGCAAGAGACTTAATTCTTCTATGTAAATTATCATATTTTATACTCAGCAAATCCATGCAGTTCTGTGTTTTAATGCCTATATTTTAGAATGAGTAGGTAGTTTCAGAGATGTTGATTCACTTTTGCCAAATCACAGTTAATATAATTGAGTTTAGATATTTGGTGATCTTTCCACTAAACTCTACTGTCCTCCCAAACACAGGAAAATCCTAAAATAAATTCCATCAACTACCGTGTCAATTGGTGGAGCTTTAATTATTTTTGAGGAGGATTGTAGGTCTTTTTTTTTTTTTTCTTAATGTATCATCCCCAAGGTGGTTCTCAGCTATTTCTCGGGCTAGGTTTAATAAATGCTGGCATTTAAATTTTTGCATATGATAGTGAGGACTGTACGACCGAACGCCAGGGCTTATTTTCTGTGAGCAATGTTTAATCAAAAGTGACCCATAATTTCAAGCTCCAATGCCTACCACCACCTTATTAACTTGATACGTATTCACTTTGGAGACTCCTCACTCAGTTTTAAAATATGGTGGGTGATCCTTAGAGAGGCTCTTTTCTCTACCCAATTCTCCTCTGGCTGCCCTTTCTAAGAGCTCAAGAAAGCAGCTTCTACACTTTGGTTTCTTAATCTCATTTGCTTATGACAGATGAGTCAAAAAATATTAAACTTGCTAGTGAAGGTTTTCTTAGACAAATTACAAAGTTTGTGGTATATTTGTGTATATACATGCACGTGTGTCTATATGTGTGTTCTGGGGAAGGAGCAAGAGAGTATTTAGTCTCATTATTATCCAAATGCAATCTTTTTTTCTAAATTGTATCTAAGCCATTCTCATCTTTAATCCCATATCCCAAAAGAATTTCCCAAAAGCTCAGGAAAGGGGGAAATCTACCTGATTACAGTAGACTGGGGGATATTGCCATTTAATCAATAAAATCAGTCGTGAGAAAAATGGTACTGATACTGCTCCCTTTCTGCCTGACAATATAAATTTACACTTTATAAATTTTTATTTTTAGTAAATTTATGGTTTAAAAAATAAGTATGTTTTATAAGAAAAAAATAGAAAAATTAATCCTAAAGCCATAAAATGCTGCAATCACCTATGCTTTCAAATTGTATGCCCATGCTTAGGCTGCTTCTTCCTTCTTACCTTCCTTCCTTATTTTTCTTTCCTTCCATTTTATTTATATATGTAATTTTTTAATATCACAGATCTGCTTTTATCCAAGGTCACAAGAGAGTGATTTTCACCAGGGAATGGGAAACCAATCAGAGGACTGGCTTTGAGAATGACAGAAATCCAGAAAGTCACATGGAGAGATGGTTGGCTATGTTTTGTGGAGGAGGGATTGAAGAGAGATGGGGAGAAAGATAAAAAGAGCCAATAGAAGATAAACAGAGGAAGGGCAAAGTGACTTGTTGAGACTGTCCCTATTGATGTTGGCTTTTCTTTTCCCCTAATTGGACCATTGCATGTTAATTCTTTGAGTAGATTCATTGGGTTTGTACAATCAAGAGCAAGAAGGCTTTTTGGCTTGGTATGACAAAGACACTAGCAGGAAATTGAGACCTGTGCTTTTTTTAAGTACAGCATTTGGATTTAGAAAGCCATGGAGTTTGAATCCTATTTTTGTAGATGTGACCTTGGATGAATTCTTAAGTCTCAGTAGGTCACCTTCATGAAACCTTGTGAAGCAATTACATATGTATAGGTAAATGGGATTAGATGGAGGGGATGCAGCAGGTACCAAAAGAAAAAAAAAAAAAAAAAAAAAAACAACAAAGAAGATCAGTCTTGAAGATTTATCAGAACCTTTGAGAGCTAATTGTGGCAAAGTGATACCTTTATTTTCCTTATACATGACTCAACTGGGCATTTAGTAATACTGGATTAATTCAGACCCCTGTATTGTCATCCTTTGGCTCTATCAATATGGAGAAACCTAGAAAGCCACTTTTTGATTTATTTCATTTGTCACTTCCTGACACTTTTCAGAAGAATCTTCAGGCAACCAAATGTAGTTAAAGTATAGTGGTGTGATGGTGTTAAAAAAATCAAATATTCTTTATGCTATCATCCCTGGGTCAATCCTAGGCTTAAAATGAATTAAATTACTCTTCTAAATTGTGGTCATCCCTCAGGATTGACACAGAAAGTCTCCTGCCAGAAAATAAGATTTGAAAGTTAGAAGGTTTTTACCTATTGCATGCTTTGGATCCCAGAACAATTTTGTTGGTCCCAGTTATGTTCCTCTTGTGCTCATTCCTTTTTTTCCTACCATGAAAGCAGTCAACCTTCATTTCTAACTCCCTCTCCAATCCATTCTTCTTACTCAGTGTTGAGTAAATAAATATTTGTACCCACACATATATATTATGGTGCTAATGAACAAGATTAATGATAGGATATTTCATATTAAAAGGGAAATATTATAAAAGGAGAAAATGTCAAAAATGTCACAGCATCAGCCATTCATAGATAAATTTTGTGGAATAGTTACCATTTTGTTATTTTTTTTTTCTGTTGCTTCATAATACTAACACCTTCCCCAGTCCTATGATAGGAATCTCCTCCTACTGGGAAGTAGCAGTGAATGAACTTGGGCTCTTCCAAGCTCACTGGTATCACTACTGGGTGGGAAGCTTAGATTATGCAGGCTGTTCAAAGGATAGGAGCTAATCAAGGGAAAAGATAGGGCCGAGAGAGATGGTAGCATGCAATAAACTTTACTGAATGGTATTTGGATTTGGATGTATGAGAGACAAAGTCTCTTAGAATATGAGGCCACCTAGAGGCTTATGGTAAGAGAACCAGAATGGAAGGAGGTTAGGGCACTCCTGGGAAGGATGGAGATTGGAGACAGGGTTTATGTCTAGATGATAGTGTTCAACTCTAAGGCAGGGAGTCTGTGTCAAAAAGTTCCAAAGGGCAGGAATTGTTTGGAGTCTTATAACCACAAGTCTGTCTTATCAATAGCCAACAATGCTGGGTGAAGTATGCAAAGCAGGCAGGCTCTAAATAGCTAAAAATGTGCTCAATAGTTACTTTTTAAGACTGGGTATATGAAAATTTGAGTTTTGAATCTGCATGCTCTTGAACTGATGGGTCTCAATATGCAGTGAAGAAATAAATAACCTAGGGACCAGTATTTAGGGGCCATTTTGCCTCATTTATGTAACAGGTTCTTAAAGAACTCAGAATACCAAAGGCTGAGACAGGTTCCTAGACAAGGAGCATTGGAAAGATCTTTTGTTCCTTTCGTTATATAAATTTTAAGAAAAAAAGGGGGTATAGAATTTGGAGAAGGCTGGGGCTGACATATTAATACTGAATTTTGGTGAAGTGATCTTTTTCTGAATAAATATAGAGCACAATGACATGGTTTTCATGTTCTTGTCAATATTGTCAACTCATAACACCCCCTAAAATTTTCCTAAGTAAAATAATCATGCCATTCTATGCCTGATTTTAAAGGGGTCTATAGCTATAGCTATTAAATGTGTTTGGGAAGCGGAATCATAGGCTAGATACTGTGACCTTAATAATTTGGCCTCACATACTTTTTCAATTAAAATTCCTATCATTGTACATCAGGCAACTGGTCTAAAATTGGTTTGGCTGAGACCGGCAACCTAGTCTCAAAACAACCTAGACAGGTTTGTTTGTCATTATTATTTTGGTTTTGGTTTTAAACAGTTTTATTGCTAACAGCCTATCAATACTGTCTTGGTGTATCAAGATAAACTTATTAGTTACCTTCTCCTAAGGTTTTCTCTGAATATCCCCGACAAAATGAATACACACATCCTCGATGTATTCATAACATTTTGCTTGTGATATTTTTATAGAACGATCCTGCTTCATATTATAATCACTTTGTTGTATTTTCTGTATTGTAGACCCCATCATCCCATTCCTTAAAGGTTTTGTCTCTCATAACTTTGACTCTTTATCATCTAACACAGGAACTGCCACATAGAGTCATTTAGGATTAGCTAGTTTAATAAAGTAAGTATAATAATATTTGGTGACATTGTAAATTATCCATTCTAATGATATATAACTACATAATAAGTTACACTAAAGAAAAGCTCTTAAATTATTAAATGGCTATAAGAATTATTATGACTTTATAAAAAGAATGTGCATACAAATTAGCAAGATAAGTTAAAAGAAATCCTTATAAATGCCATGAATGGATTCCAAAATATATAAAAAAGTGTGAGAATATTTCAAAAAGCTCTATAACTCACCTTTACTTTCTCTGGAGGTGATAGAACTAATTGCCCAGAAAGTTCTATCCCATAGTTTAGTGGGGGAGCTTCTTTTTGGATAATAATTCTCTGTCATGAAAAACCAATGTCATTGGCATTTGTCCTTGAGAGAAATTTGACAATTTTCAGAGTAATGAAAAAAAAGTCACTTAAGGGCATAACTGCTATAGCATGTTATAGACCTGAGTGTACTAACTTCACCTGCACACACTACTTTTAGATTTTCTTTTAACTTATACCATCTGTTGGTCTGGATCCTGTATTGATTTGTGCATCCTTTTGGAAGGCAGAAGCAGAACACCTGCTTTCACAGATGTTTCAAGACTCAACCAGATGCCCACATGCAAACCGATAAAAAGAGAATTGGCTAAACTTGGGGTGAATAAAAGAATTAAATGCAATTATAAAATTTCCATCCACATATATGATAATTAGGAAATGGCTTATTAAAGGTCTTCAAGCCTAATTAATTTTTAGGCTTGGTAAAGTATTTTTTTTCTATTTAGACTATATTTCCAGATCATATTTCCCCTTTCTTGATGTCAGAGTTTAAATCTTTGAGCAGAGCCTCACTTGATAATGTATTTATTATTAAATAATAAATTTATTTATTATTTAATAATGTATTTATTATTAAATAATGTATTTATTAATGTATTTAATGTATTTATTATTAAATAAATAGTATTTTTGAATAGTTTCATTATATGATATGCATGGCTATCATCTACCTGGAGAAATATGTGGTGTACTATGTGTAATCCCTCTCTTTGGGGTCCTGGTAGACATGGCTAATCAAGCAAACCACTTTAGACAGTCATTACTAGTTGATCATAATGTACATACATTAAAAACTAATTATTTTCATATATATGATGTGTGTGTGTGTATCAAACAAATTAGGAAAATAATGACACTCTTATTCTTCTCTTCTCTATTCAAATGTCCCCTATTCATAGAGATGTCTTTGGTGACACTATAAAGTAATCCCACTCACTATGAGCCATCTAATATATCGTCCATTCACATGCTATTTATCACAATTTGGAATTATTATTTTTGTTGGTTTTCTTGCTTTATTTTCCATATGCTTCATAAAAATTAAGCCCTCAAAGGGATTGACCTTATCTTTCTTTCTTGGTCACTTTGATATTCCCAATATTGAGAAAAATGGCTGATAACTAGCAGCCACTCAATGAATGTTTGCTCTATGTATTAAGAAAATGTAAAATTAAAGTCTAAGAGTGTAAACAAAAATGAGATGTCTAATTTATGTCCATTTGTCCTTTTTCTCTAGAAAAAAACCTGTCTAAAATAAATATGTGATCCATATACACAATTTTAAATTTCTAATAGCCCCATCAATAAAATGAAAAAAGAAACAGGTGATATTTCAATAATATATTATCTGACCCAATATATCCAAATATTAACATATAAATATGTAATCAATACAGAATTATTAAATAGATATTTCACATATTATTCGTACTGTTATTGAAATATGATGTGTATTGTATATTCACAGCACATCTCAGTTTCAACTAGCCATATTCCATATGCTTTATAATCATAGGTGGCTAGCCGCTGCCCTATCAGAAAATATGGATCTACAGTACAGAATCTGTATGGGTGTTTGGTGAATAATAAGACCAAAAAAGTAGGATTGCTGGTTACAATGTGGAAAGTCTTAGAATGACAGGGCAAGATATTTGAAACAAGCAGACAAATCACATTTTCAACCCAGAGAATGAGATGGTTGGCACTGTACTTAAGGAAAAGCAGTGCCATGCATGGTGAATAAAGGAAATAATAAGGAAAAAATTGGAGTTTAGTTGCTATTAAATAAGTGAGAAATAATAAATATTTGAAGTAAGGTGTTGACATAGACTGGGAAAGATTGGGCAGATAAATATGACTAGATAAATATTCTCACGTATGCCTCTATTCACTGTAACTTCACAAAATCTTCATGATTATATCTTTTGCACCAATAAATATTTCCAGGTTTCATTTAGAATTATTTGCTATAATAACAGTTAAGAATTATGAATCTTTTCACTCATAAAAGACGTCTTCTTGCACCTTCAAATTATACTTTACTGACAGCCAACCTGCTGAAAAGCAAATTGAGAGATAACAAATGAACATAGCATTTAAATAAACTTCACCTCATTATATAAAACTTAGTTGGAGCTCAAACAAGTCTTTTGAGGCTACATCTTTATGTTCAAGAGAAGATAGGATAGACTCTGTGGTGGTTGCCACCCAAATACCGCCCCTATCATCTCTGCTCCTTCAAAGCCAAGTCCATATAATTTGCCTCCACTCTTGCTTCCTCCGTGAACATAGAAAATTTTGTATGTGCCTATAATGTACCCGACAATGTGTTAGTACAATCTGTCACAGATATCCCAGCTCCCCTCTATCATAATGTTTTTTCCTTTAAAGTCTTAAGGACTGTCCCTTTTTACTGAAAAAAAAAAAAAAAGTTTATATATGCAAAAGACTTACCATAAACCATTCCATGTATAAAACACTTAATTTATAGTGTTGTATTTATTCTTTGCAACAACCTTATAAAGTAAGCTCTCTAGTTCATCACATTTTCCAAAGAGAAAACTGAGCCTTAGGGGTGTTAATTAGCTTCCCAAAGTCATAGAATAAATAAAGTTGAGAAGGGATAGAAAAACCATTGATCAGCATTTTTAAAACAACCATATCATATACCCTTTAACACTGTGACTTTTATACTTTTATTATTTTTTATTTTTATTTTTTTATACTTCTATTATTAATCTAACTTAAGGTGGCCATCTTAAGGGGAATACCCATGAGAATGTCAAGAATGGTGTTGTCAGTAATGTCAATTCCTACTGAGAAATTAAAGAAAATAAAGACTAAGGACATTTGTTTAATTTCATTTTCTGAAGAGGTTCAAGCTTATTTGGTAATGGGGAAGATAAGAAATGGCTAATCATTGCAGAGTAGATGGTGATTAAGTAAGAAGTGATGTAAATAATGCATTCTCAATGGGAACTTCCAAAACCCCTTTCTCCATCTCTGTTCAACTACCTAATTTGACTTCTCACAGAAGTCACTGAAGATAGTGTTGGCAATATGATTGTGTTATCATCACTATCCATTTTAAACCTAATCTACTGAGTAGTCAAAGAACTTCAGAGTCAGAAGTGACATTAGGAACATTTAATACAGCATTTAATATTGTAAACCTTCCATTTGGTCTGGTCTTTTTGGGAAGAGCATGGAATTTGGTGTACTGGATTTTTTTTTTTTTTTTTTTGGTGTACTGGGTTTAAACGCTAATCCTTCCACCTTTTTATTGCCTTTAATTATTAGATAGATATAAAAATCTTTTAACTCTTAAAATGGATATCACTTGTAGTGCTGTTCTCAGATTGGAATAATTATACATATATGTATTTATATACTGGAAGAGATATATATTTTCTTAATAGGTGGTGTTTTACCAATACAGTGTTACTTTCCTTTCCCCTTAAATAATTCCTAATAATGACATATCCACTTATAAAACAACTCTGGTTTTCAGATGTCATAGTTGTAATGCCTAAGTCTGAGTTGCTAAAAATACTTTAAAAATTTTCCTTGTAAGAGAGAAAGAGCAATTCAACAACACCTCTCCATTCATACCACTGAGATTCCTTCTTGGCAAAACACAGAGGGTCTCGGTACCACCAAAGAAGTTTTTAAAATTGGATTTTCTTATGTCCCCCATCCAACCCCAACTCAAAGTGTTTCCTGTCCCAAACCATTCAGAATAATTTCTGTTAGTTCAGTAGATACTCTTATTTTTAGATTTAGTTCTCTTCTAATCATTTCATACTGGCCACTTATTTTTAGTTTATTCGAGTATTGAGTAATACGTGAGCTGACCCATTCTTAATAGTTTGGGACTATCATCTCCTCCACTTAAGGTACTACTTTTAATTAGAGCAAAAAACAAAATAAAACAAAACATAACAGTACAATTTGTCATGGGCAGCCAAATCAGAGTCATCCCAATCAATCAACAGTTTTGAACTTTGAGGTATATACATACTTATTGAGTAGGAGCTAGCTTTCTGAAAATGTTACACATTAATATTGTTCTCAGACCGATATACATTGGTGAACTTATATGAACGACAGAGTATTATTTCTATAACAAGATTATAATCACTTATCTGCTTATATGCTAGACATACCTAAATCTTTATATATTAATTATTTTGTGATGCAGGACCTCCCTCATAGCATCACCTTGACCTATGGGGGCTTTGTATCATTGCTCCATCATTTACACGTTAATATGTCTCCCTTAGTCCCAATTACTTCATGCGCACAAAGTGGTAATTATGGTATCCATCTCACAGGATTATTCTGAGATTCAAAAAGAGTCCATGTACTACTTCTCAGGACTGTAATTTGCTATATAATTATAAATATTGGCTGCCATTATTAATAGCTTTCAGAATCATATAATAATATGTTTGATTTGTAGAAACATAGGAGATATAGCACAAAATTTAGGAGGTGTGGAATAAGAAAGGGCAATCATCATGAATGTAGCAGATCCCGTTGATGCCAATTCTCTGTGATTTAAATTACGCATTCTATTTTTTTTGTCTACAAGTCTAAGTGAAATTGACATTTGGAAAAGTCACAGTGACTTGACACAGTGATTTAGATCAACGTTAAATAAGTTTCTGTATCGACAGAGACATTTTAGCCATTAGTAATAGTTTGACTATTCAAAGGGCCTGGCTACATGAGTGATTTACTTACAATGAACTTAAATAGGAATCAAACAGAAGCTGGTGATATATGTAGAGAAGACAAAGGAATTAACAAATGCAGATATCACTCCTCTTATTCTTCTATAAACCAAAGCTAGTAAACGTGTATTTACGTAAATTGATCAGTGCTATTATCACACACTGGATGGGTTATGTTATGTGAGTGGCGTAACTGGTAAAATTCAAAAACACTAATCATAGTCATTAGCAAGATAGTCACATGGAAATCAATTAGCCTTTGCACTACAAGATATTACAGATTTAACTCATTATTCTTGCCTTACAATCAGTTCATTTCTGAACCTTATATAAAATGATTCCAATATGCAATGAAAGCAACTACAACCCTTAGGAAAGTTTTTTTGGGATTGTCTCTGGAACCAAGCCAAGGTCATGATTATGAAATAGTAACTTCGTTGTGCTTTTTTATCACTATCTGTTTTCCTAACTTGAGTTTATACAGATTGATACTTAATTTACCTATCAGATGGAAAATTGTGTGTGCTGTGATTTTTAACACTTTTAGTTTGCATCAATATGAACGCATTTCCTTGTATTTGAAATCTAAAAGATTCATAATATAGTACTGTGAGTGGTGCAAGAGGAGATTTTCAAAGTTGTAGTTTAGTTGCTCTTCTCTGGCACTAAAAAAAATAATCTTTAACCCAACTTCTAAAGACTCCTTACATTTATATATTATACATCTCTGCCCTTTAAAGTTCATAGAAGTGCCTTATCAATTCTACAATGAAGATAACGATGTATAATCTCTCTCTATCTCTCTCTCTCTCTCACTCTTTTTGTCTCTTTCATAGAAAATGGCTATTCTTTTCTGGGGCAATTTTTGTTTGGCAATAAATTTAGAGACATTTTCAAAGTCAAAAAAAAGAATGAGGGGAGTGGGGAATTACGGAGTTATAAAATGCAAGTTGTCCTCTTAAAGCATAAAATGATTGCAGCACATGCCACTCCAGGGGAACAGTGCCTTGCCGCTGATTTTTGCTAATGGAAACGTTCTGAATGACTCCGAGGAGAATGTTGCTTCATGATTACTAGGGCAATGCTATTATTCAAAATATCAGTCTGATTTTAACACTAAGCACACAGTTTTTAATGCCCAGTGATGCTGAGTTCTCTTGGGCAATGAACAACTCTTTAAAAATTCAGATGTATCTGAAGGATCCCAGCCTTAAAGTCCAGATGCCAGTATGTGAATCTTAAGTTTTTTGTGAACTTGAACAAGTGATCATCCTCTTCTGAGCTTTTAAGGGTTCTGAAGTTCCCTCCTACTGACCCAACTAGATTTCCTAGGAACTATGTATCTAAGAAATTATTATTTTTCCTCGATT
The DNA here is from genome assembly GCF_048418805.1 of Vulpes vulpes. Classification (NCBI taxonomy): domain Eukaryota; kingdom Metazoa; phylum Chordata; class Mammalia; order Carnivora; family Canidae; genus Vulpes; species Vulpes vulpes. The sequence continues at coordinate 185,948,277 of NC_132791.1, read as the reverse complement.
TCTTGATTTATTCATTCAGCAAATATTTGTATAGTGACTTCCATTAGATTAATAAGTGCATGGCAGTTGTGTAAATTTGCTTCAACATACTGTCATGTAACTCTTTGTTTTAACCCTAGAGTATGTATATCCTACAGCTGAAGTAGGAAGTTATTTTGCCCTGTGCCAAGATTATAGATTTATAGCTCACTAGAATAGTAAGACTCTTTCCAATAGTTCATGTTTTTTTTTTTCCTTTTTCATATCCTATTTTCACATTACTGATTCTGTGGTATTGGTTAGCACTTTAATAAAAATTGTGTCACAGTTTCTATTGAAAGCATCTTATATTATCTCTCTGATATACTGATATCCATTAATTTCCCGCACTCTTCTGATCTACTAAGTGCACAGTGCTGGGGAGCATGGTGATATCTCCGACATTAACACCGATTCTCTTTCATTCTCCAAACAAGTACTGAGCACACTGTAGGTTTTATTCTGGCCCTAGAGATATAAAGGCTAAATGAGTCAAGATCTGTATATTTAGAATCTCATGGTTTAAAAAGAGAAGCTAAGATGATAAGTCCATTACCACTAATGAGAAGAAGAATGTTTTATTTATATTGGGGGAAGCGCAAAGAATGAAGATAGTTCTATCAAAATAAAAATAAATTGCTCCTAAAATTATTTATATATTTATTTGACATGCCTCACACATTTTAGTCAAATATATCCAACCTAAATAATTGAAAGTTTATGTAACAAAATAAATCACAGTATTCACTTGTCTTTCTAAATAGGGAAGTATCCTGGAATAGTTCAAATTTAATGTATTCTAAACTGAATTACAAGTACCCTGTCAGTTTGTAAAGTCAGAGATTTGGGTATATTTACTGTCAATGTAGTTCAAATAAAGCTGTTTTGCTTATTTAGTACAGTATGAAAACCTCAAAATTATCCTAGGTATTTATTTTATTTTATTTTATCAGGGCTAAAACAAACTACATAAGGACCTAAATGAAAGGGAGATTTTAACAGAGGAGACGTTTTATTATTATTATTTGTTGGGCATCAAAAAAATTTTAGCCCCATTGCCTCCTAAATATACCTGCAAATTCTAAGCTCTTATGTATTTTAAAATATTGTTTTAAATCATAATTACCGGGCAGCCCAGGTGGCTCAGCTGTTTAGTGCCGCCTTCGGCCAGGGCCTGATCCTGGAGAACCGAGATGGAGTCCCACATCGGGCTCCCTGCGTGGAGCCTGCTTCTCCCTCTGCCTGTGTCTCTGCCTCTCTGTCTCTCCCTCTCTGTGTCTCTCATGAATGAATAAATAAAATCTTTAAAAATAAATAAATAAAATAAATCATAATTACTGACATTGTTAAATGTGCACCATGTACAGAGCTCTCTTCTACGTATATTTGAGGCTCCATCTCATTTAATCCTGACAATCATCACAGGAGTCATTTTTTGTCAGCTGAGAAATCTGAGTCATAGAAAGGTTAGCCAGCAGCTGTGCACCCACCATAGCCTAGCGAAATTTCACAATCTGAGACATTTCTTCCCTGGTAGATGAGCCACAAGATAATAAGTCGTGGAGGAGTTACAAGTCTAAGTTCTTAACCAACTAAAGCTGTTGTGCATGTGAAAATTGACCCAACTACTTTGTAGCCAAATCAGCATATTTCACAGTCCCTTCTTTTTTTTTTGCTTTCTCTGCAGAATCTGCACATGGCTCTGCTTAATGTTAAGCTACGCATGGAAACCTGGTTTAATTGCAGCTGAAATGGCACTCCCCACCCCCACCCCCCCACACTCCCTCAGTGTTATTGCTACTGTAGTTTCTGTGGACTGTGACTTGCAGCTCATATGACTGCATTGTACTTCTGTGTCACAGAGTTCCAAGGAACTGACCGTGCGCATCCGGATCTTTGACTTGGTCTGGGGATAGCATATGGGGTAGACTAATATAGCTGAACAGGTAAGGTCAAAGCAAAACTGTGCAAATAACCAATTCCTCAATGGATCTATATCATATCAAATTGTATATTCTATTACATTATTCCAGTTAAAAACAAAAGGGCAACTTTCAAAATATTATTTTTTAGAGTAACTTTGTACTAAACTTAGAATACCATTACATTTAATATTTCTGGAGAATGTGCTTGGTAAAAAAAAAAAAAAATGACTGCATTTGTGGAATTATTTTATCCTTTATTTAAAATTTGGTGCCAGATAATTTCACATTAGCACTTAAGACTGTTCTAAAATTGGGAAAAAATATCAAAACATTATTTGGAATCTTAATTAAGAATCTGGGTACTTCACCACCTCTGTGTGTATATAATCTCTAAGAAAATAAATGATAAATATTCCTCTGAAACCATTTTTTGAATGGTTGAAATATTTTAAAATTTGGAGCTGAGTTTAGGAATGTGGCATGTATGAATATCTCTAAAAGCACAAATTGAAACTGTCTGGCTCCAAATAAATTGATTAATACATAAACTTCATATATTCCTTTTCTACTTTAAAAATATCACATTTAAACTATTATCCAGACCCCCCCCTAAAAAAAGGATACACCTCTGAACTGAAAGGAATTATCTACTTATTTAACTATATTTGTATGTAATTCCATATGTAAAAAACCTATTTCTGGAAATATGTATAGTCATGTTTGTCACTTTTATCATCTATGTGTACTCATAGCTAGTTGAGAATATTCAAGGGGTCTTCACTTTGGTAATTGTATTCTTCAGTTTTCACCAGAAAAAAAAAAGTTAGGTTGTTAAAAAAATAATGACTCAGAGTAGGTAAAAAAACCACATAAATTGTCAGATACTGGAATAAATTCCCCCATTCAAAAGTGACACTCCCTGTCTCACTCCCTGGGGGTGGAAGGAGGAAACTGTAAACTTTGCTGCGATGTGAAGATCAAGCACGTGGGAGTATATGTTCTATCAGGAACCCCATATGCTGGTGGTGCTGGCTCCTGTGGGAACCCTCCCATTCAGAACAATACATTCCCTCATGTCCCTCCTACATCAGCACAGTCGCAGATACTTGCCTAATTTACATCAGGAACACTGGAACTCAATCACAGCTTATCCTACCTTATATTTTCTTACCTGTTTAGTGGTGCTCTGCATTAGCTCTGGCTACCCCACAGGTGAGCATAGACTAATCATCAACATAAGTGATTGCTTTATATAGCCAGGAGATAAAGAGGTTTTATAATGATTATTAACCACAGTCATTTAGTCATGGCAGCCCATTGGGCTATGGGGTTTCCATTCCCCTCTTTTAATGTGCCTGCATCAATGTATGTATGCGTAGTGTATCCAGAATCAGCCATGGCAATTGTGTCTTTCCAGTTTTCAATATATTTTTGGGAAAGTAACATCAATATAAAAGGATGAGTGAATCATACTCATTAGTTCTTGGTCTCTGGTTGCTCGTGCCAGTCTCCCTATCTGACTTGGTGAGTTCCTTTTCTTTCTTTTTTCTTTTTGTTTCTTTTCTTTTCTTTCTATTTTATTTATTCATGAGAGACACAGAGAGGCAGAGAGACAGGCAGAGGGAGAAGCAGGCTCCATGCAGGGAGCCTGATGGGGGACTCAATCCCAGGACTCCAGGATCATGACCTGAGCCAAAGGCAGACGCTCAACCACTGAGCCACCCAGGTGTCCCGTGTTCCTTTTCTTCTCCTTCTCTGCTCACACCCTCCCCTTCTTCTACTGACAGTGGTTCTAACATTTTGGTATATATCTTTTTTAATGTAAATTTATTAAGACCTGTATACATATATTTGTACATATATTATTAATTTATATACATAATATTATATTATAGATTTTTTCTGTGTACTATGGTTTTAAGATCTATCTGTGCTGCTTTAAGATCTATCTGTGCTAGATTTATCTAGCAGCACAGATAGATTTACTATATTACTATATGACCATTTACTATATACCATTACCATATACCATTTACTATATTACTTCCAGCAAACCTTTGTTTAACAATAGTTGCTCAAGAGGTGCAGAGGTGGCTGAGTCATTTGAGTATCTGACTTGATTTTGGCTCAAATTGTGATATCAGGGTCAGGTCATGGGATCAAAGCCTGCATAAGGCTCTACACTGAGTGTGAGCCTGCTTAAGATCCTCTGTCTCTCCCTCTCTCCCCTCCCCCACTCCTGCGTGTACACACATACATGTTCTAACTAAAGAAAGAAAAAAAAAAAAAAAGAATGGCCACTGAAGTGATGATTAATTCCTGCTGCACATCAAAATCTCTTAAGGAATGTTTGCTTGTTTTTTTGTTTTGTTTTGTTTTGTTTTGTTTTGTTTTGTTTTGTTTTGTTTTGAGACATCTATGCCAGATACTCACCCTAGAAAATTCTTTTTTGTAGGTTTGGAGTACCAGAAGGTTTAAGCCTTTGTAACAGTTGATTCAATCAAGATTAAGAACCAACAGTAGACTCTAATTATATATAATTTCTCATGTCAAAATCCATACCCTTTATGCTATAATAGCTCAAAAATTCAACCTAATCTGCTTTCTCAAATATTATTAGCATCCAATCAATGCTAATTATTTTCTTAATAACGGACTTACTGGAACTCTCTGCAGGATCTGATATTAATTATTGCCTCTTCTCACTTAAAACATTACCTTACCTCACTTCTTTCTTCCTCTGAAGTGCCTGAAACATAGAATTGGGTTCAAGTAGTTTTCTGGTTTGTTTGCTTGTTTGTTTATTTATTTTTGAATGGAGTGAATGCATAAAGAAACTGATCAGTGGAAGGAAGAAAGCCGGCAAGGGGGCATTATTGAACAACTTCCCATCCTGAAAACTAGGATGCATCCTACTGTTGACCCTCTATGGAACCATGTAGAATGGCCACAAACATGTTCCTTCAACTGATCAAAATATAGGACTTTTATCCAATAATTCCTGTAGCTTATTGGTTACAGTTTACCTGTAGAGGTGATAAGTAAGCTTCCCTACCCACATGCTGTCAGGCTGTGACTTTGCCATCAGATGTCATTACTTGACATTGGTGAAAGCTTAAAATCTACTACCATGTGTCCCTTGACATGAGGTACTGGGAGTTTGCAAGATACTCTACCCCATAGCTATACAGGAGCATGTTGTGAACCTCAAGTAGTGTTTACCTCAAGACTTTCTCTTCTTCCTATTCTTTTCTTCCTTGTCCTTTCTTTCCTTCCTGCTTGCACATGTAAATATAATCCAGGTACTGTGTAAAGTTCAAATAGTGGGCAAAATCCAACCACTTGCTACTAATGAATTCATGATTTACTGGGAATGGTAGATCATTTCGATTCAAAGTGTTAATGGAGGAAATAATGCAAACAGCACCATTGAAGATACTGGTCCTAAATCACCTTGGGATAGTCACAGAAGGCTCTTTGGATGGGCTTATCTCTGAGATGCATTTTAAATGATGCTTATAAGCAAGCATATGACAAAAACAAGCTATTTCATTATCATGTACTCACCCTTTTCTTTTCATCTGACTGAAAAAATAAATGATTCCATCTTGGCTTTATCTCTTTACACATTTCTTCACTGTCATTATGTACAATTTACCTTTTTTTTTTTTTTAATTTGAGTGATCATTTATTTGATTAAAGTTTGGTTCCTATGATATACTAGAATTCACTAGAACAGAGATCACATCTTTTTTTCCTCTTATTATCCTTGAATTTCAGGCCCTAGCCCAGTGCCTGACACACAGATGAATAAATAAAGGAACAAAAGAGGAAATGGAAGAGCAAAGAGTTCAGTGTTTTAGTTTTCCCTTTACTGTAAACTTATGTATGGCGTTGGGGAAATCACTTGTCTGGCATGGGCTTCAGTTTTCTCAGTTTGTCATTAGACTTAATGAATCTAAAAGGAATCTTCTAACTCAGGCTTCTCTAACTGTAAATACTGTGAAAGCAACTTGGGTATTTTTCATTTCAATAAGTCGATGATAACTATTCTTTGAGGAGGCATTCGCCTTGGAAAAGAAGTGACCGTCTTATGTTTATAGGAGCATAGACTTTACTTCTTGTGACCGTAACTCACCTCTAAAAGGTTTTAAATACTTTCCTCTCCAACACTCCAAATAAACTACACTTCTATATAATCTCGCTCTAGAAAGGGAAACTTTTATTATTTGAAGGTTAAGCAACATAAATATGAACACACTTGCATTTAGGAAAATCTTAGTTCTCTGGTCCCAAACATTCACCAAGTAGACATCTAATCAGCGTATATATATAGTTTATTTTCTATATATATTTATATATTTTCTATATATATTTATATAGTTTGTTTTCTATTTAAAACTATTTTTTAAAAAACATTTGTGATTACTATGTTAATATATATCAGACAATGTCAGAGTTGAAATGTAGTGTCTGGCCAAGTCCTCAGCATCTGGTAGAGCCATGGAGCTTCAGATTGCTGTCACTTGAGCCATGCATCCTTCAGCAAAGTTAGAGTTAAAAATAGACACCTTCTGATGACTTCACTGTAAAACATGGTTTTCAATATGAGGTCATTATCAGTACTTTCAATGTCATTATCAACACTATCATTTTCAAAAGCAGAGTAAGCCCTTAGCAGTAGAAAGTCACAAGATGACAACCTGAATAGTCTTAATTCATGAATCCAGGCCACTGGCTCTTTTCCTGTACATCCATTTACGTATTTAGAAGAGAAGTCACGCATCCATACTGTTGTGTCTTGTCTTTACCTTTTACATAAAAAAGGAGCACGCAACTCTACTGGGGATGCATCTACAACTAGGAGAGAGAATGCACTCTGATAAAAACTATCTAGTGAGCTAAACATTTTCTTCAAACTTTCTGAGTTGTCAGCAGAACACAGTGTCCCATGCTGAAAATTATGTCAGCCTTTCCCCCCAGAAATCATTCCATAAAAATTTAACTCTGTACCATTTCAAATTCATCTGAGGAAAAGAGAGATAAAGTACTCTTAAATCAAAGAGATTTATGTATTCCAATAAAGCTGCAAGATTTTGTTTTGATAGCAATAATGCAAGAGCCAACAAATTAAATGCTCTTGAGGAATGATTATGGCTACAGGAGTTATTTTGTTTTTATCAGGATTGAATAGCTGTGTAACTTGTCTCTTACAGTTGTACAGATTGCCGTGGTATTGATAAGTGGCTTATGAGAAATGGTGTTGAATTGGGAAGAAAATATAATTTACCTTTAATTTGATTTCATTTAGTAAATCTGACTTTACAGCTTGAGTTGTAGTTATTTATTATTTACCAGCCATGATACAAAGTAACCTGCCACCAGGGACATCAATTATGCCCCTCGTGAAGATCACTGTCGTTGGGAGGGATGGCGCACACTCTGCCTGGGTGTCAGTGATGAGTAAATTTGAAATTGCCTCTGACCTCTGAGGGAGTTTCTGCTTCTACTCACCTCTGCTGCCAGAGGCTCCTCTGCATTGGCATTCACTGCAGAGCCACAGAGGCAGAATGGACTGATCAAGTGATCCGGAGGCCAGTCAAGATAAATTAGATGCTTAATTTATACACCAGGCATTGCAGACAGACTAATTACACAAAGACAGTTTGATAAAGTAATGTAAGACTGTGCACATATTAGGCAGAGCCTGCTTCCGTGAAATTATTGCTGATATATGTGCTCTGGGCTTTGAGGTTTTGCACGCACAACTGTGCAGCCAGCACGACGAAACACGTTCTAGAAAGGTATTAAAACGAAGTGCTATCTGCCAACCTTTGCTGTTGTTCTACTGCCCACAAGTTGCCATTTGCCCCTTTGCATTGTGCCTTTTTTTTTAAAGTCCTCACTGAAAGTGACGTGAAAGAGTTAAACAGGAAATCCAAAGATATGGTTACTGAGAAAGATGCCGAGAATGAAGCAAAAGCAATATTCATAGGATCAATCACTAAAAAAAAAAAAAAAAAAAAAAAAAAAAAAAAAAAAAAAAAAAAAATGAGGAGAATGGGCCTTTTGGAAAAGAATGCTGGACCTACCTAAAAGTTCTTGTCTTATCTTTTAAGAAATTCCGAGCTTGCGCTAGTGCTCAGAGAAACAGAGCACGGAATGAGAGCTGAAACCCGGCACTAGAGGGAGGAAAGGCCCTCTGATGTACTGCAGAAGCACAGGATGAAGGACAAGCTTTATGTTCCAGAACTTTGTGTTTCTGTACAGTGGCTAATCGGGGCAGCCGATAGCTCATGTTCTTGGACTGGCTTTAAGCATAATTGAAATGTGCCCTTAACCCAGTAGCCTAAGGAGAGACTGGCAATGGACTGCAGCTAGTATAAATACCAACTTAAAGAAAAAGCCACTTTGAAATCGAGGGTGAGACACACAGGATAATTTGGGGAGAAAAGAGTCTCGGGTTACTAAGGAGACGTTTCAAGATCTAAATAGAGCTAGAACACAAAGTTTTCATAATTATAGGTGGGTAATGTTTTTGAAAGTTTCCTGATGGGGGAGTTACCATCAGAATCACACTGGGTATTCATGTCTACATGGTGCATGAAAGAAATGTCTTGATTGATTTCTAGAGAAAACGAACAAACAGTAAGTATGCAAAAGCTCACTGTAGTTGGTGTCCTAGGACACAGAATTTCTAGATGAGATAAGCACTACCTATAGCAAGTTGAAAGGGAAATCTGCATAAATTTTCTTGGGTTCTTCTATGTGTTTTACTTTCTGTCCAGTGGCTACTTCCAGGTGAATGGTACCTGGAGCCTGGTATCTGGGTCACTGCACACATTCTCCCCTTAGGTTTCAAGAGACCCTTTCATACCTATCGGAGCCTGTTGGAGTTAGAACCTTGTTCTTTTTTGACTTCGAGTAGAAGGCTGCCTTGAGGTTCATAGAATTCTTGACATTAAAGACTCTCAAAACAGCTTTCTCTAAAATTTCAGAAGAAAGTTCCAGTTAACAATTTCCAATTTCTCCAGGGGGGTGAGGGTTGCGGGGTGGAGAGGGGTATGTGCTAAATTCCTGAACATGTAAAGGAAGCTCTGAAAACTTCCACTCACTCCATGATTTAGTCTTTCAAGTTGCTGCCCTTGCTATGTACACTGATCAAGAAAATCATTGTGCTCTTATGTCCCTGGACTTTATGACATCTGGTTTGCCAACGGTTTCCTTGACAACATGCCTTAGTTATGTGTTCAACTCTGTCTTTCCTCTATGACTTGCACTATATCACTATGAACTCACTTTAGCAACAGTAGCAATGAAATCCTAATTTTAATCCCTTTTTGGGTCATAGATGACTAATTGCGAGTGCATGCAGGGAGACAATGTAGCATCCTCAGTAAAAGGTCTGTAGATTTTGGAGTCAGACATATTTACTTTTTAATTTTTTTAAATATTTTATTTACTTATTCATGAGAGACACACAGAAAGACAGAGACATAGGCAGAGGGAGAAGCAGGCTCCATGCAGGGAGACTGATGTGGGACTCGATCCCAGAGAGTTCTGGAGGCGAAGGCAGAGATGCTCAACCACTGAGCCACCCAGGTGTCCATGGAGTCAGACATCTTTAGTTCAAACTCTGGTACTCAATTTTATCACAATATAATCTTGGGCATATTATTTTAAAAGAATCAAATTTTCATTTTGTCAGCTTATTTGCTTACTTGGTCAAATGGCAATAATGATCCTTATATCATTGGACTATATAAGGGGAATTAAATGGTGTAATATGTGCAAAAACACTTAGCATGATGCTTTGATGCATCATTAGTATTTACCAAATTTACAACTGCTATATACTTCTCGCTAAACCAAACTTCTCTTTCCAAGAATATAGATGGCTAATCTTGAAAGTGAAATAGTGCATTCTCTGTGATCTCAAACGCGAAGGGTTTGTGGTTACACAAAAACTTTCCAGTTCTGTGTGCTAGATAGATGGATTTGGCATTCTGGGATATCTTTCCTTGCAATAGACACAATCTTTATTTCAATAATATCATTTTCTGTCTCTATATTTTGGACATTATCTCCATCCATGTAAAGCTCAGGTGAGATATGTAAAGTTCTGAATCCTTGCATTTCCATGTGTATAAACATTTGTCCTCCAAAACTAAAATTGAAATACTGTGACTATGGGGTACTATTGAAACACTGTATATTGCAATTCTATGACTTTCACTTACCAGAATCATAAAACCCTCAGGTTGTTTTTTATCTGTATATTAACTTAAACATAGTATTTTATCAGTTACTAAAGTATTTTGATTCTTAATGTATTTCCAAGATGAATTTCTAGCCTAATGACATAGAAATAACTAATTTCTCTAGCATAAGAAAGCAATCAAAGGTTAAACATTCTTCTGCCTGTATTCCAAACCTAAAATTGCTTGTTGGAAGTAAGAATTGAATGAAATACTCGATTACAATCTTTAGTACATTTATTTATTCATTCAGAACTTATTTGAGTACCTATATGTACCAGATGCTACAGTAACTGTGTGTGTGTATGTGTATAAAAATTTATAGTTCTATAAAGTGCTTTTGATTAAGATTATATCATTTAACATTTACAATAATCCAATAATGAAGGTGAACAATGCTCTGTTTTAAGATAAAGACACTGAATATATGAGTCCAAGCGATTTTCACATCATTCCACAATTGAGTAATGAGCAGAAATTGGATATAGCCTGTTAAAACTTTATATTATTTCTAATAAAAACTATACTCATTTTAGGGTTTTTGTTTATTTGTGCATTTTACCACATAGTCAGAAAACAAACAAACCCTAGTTCAATACATGTCTTTTTCAAGACTTAAACCTTAAGATAAATAAAGTCTCCTGCCATTGCCTGTGTCAGCCTTAGGTATACTATATTTCTGAATGATAAGTTAAGACATGGAAAATCAATATGTTTTGCAGAGTTGGAGGTCCTGGGAAAACCACTTGGTTTCTTTTAGCTAATATATAATGATTTCAGGTTGTCTGGCTAATGAAGCATAGAATGCAATGTTTCTCTCTAAATGGTGTTATTTCAACACTCAGTCTGGAACTTTATTAGAAATGTAGATTTAGACAGAGTTGTCTGTGCATCTGTTGAGTTGAATGGTCCCTGAATGCTTGTGCATTCCTTCTTTCAGTAAACCTGAGGCTTTGAGAGCTAGAGAAAGTCGTCAGGATCGCATATTAATATAGGATGGGACTGACTTCTGAACCATCACCTCTCCTATAGAAATCTGAGTCTCCTGATTGGTTTTCATCTCCTTACAGAGAGAGGGGACTCTTCATCTCTGCAGTCTCAATACCAAGGGCATTGTGTGTGCTCAGCAACTGAGTATTGAATTGTCTGTGTGGTGAACTTTTCTTTCTAGCACCAATATGAGCCTCTGCACCATAGGTGTTCCATTTCATGGGGCTGGAGGTTTTAAACTGGATGAGCTAGTCATGGTTGCCTTGAGGTGCCACACTGGATTGACTTTAAAAGCCTGCTTATAGCAGCCTAATCCAGTAAGTGCTCCATGCTTAAAAACTTCTCAGTGAACCCATGATATCTGATGTGGCCAATTCCATTTTTTGTGTGCCTGCATCCAAATGCACACACACATGGGTTTATGGGTATTAGTTTTAATATTATGAACTAAGAGCTGCCCCTTAAAATTTCCATTCCTTTACCTATTTTTTTTTTTTTGTGTTGGAAGAAACAAATAGTTTTATCATTGCAAACATATATATATATATATATATACGCATATATATTATATACATGTTTATATACATAATATATATATGTATATATATTCTACAATACATGTTTTCTAGTTATAGGCATTTAAATACAAGGCGATTGAGGTACTTTCTTCTACTAAAAATATCCTCCTTCTACCCCTATAAGCAAAACTAACACCAAGACCAAGGACATCTACTGTACAAGTCTCCCATGAAATTTCAATTTCAATGAAAAAAAAAAAAAAAAGATAGGAACAAAGGAGAATTACCTAAAGGGCATGTTAAATATTTAACTAAAGCATTCCTTGGTATATGTAGATAATTGCTAATAAAAATTGGTGAATATTTAAAAGTTCAATTGCCTAGAATTTTTCTAAGCTAAAAGAATATTACAATGAATTTTCTGCACTTAACAAATTTATTACTATTAGATATTATTCAATGTAAAATTACCTATTAAAATCACTAAATTCTCCATAAATGTATTCTATTTTGTATAAATTCATTCTACTATTCTCAAATATATGATCTGTATATTTTACATATATAGATGATATATAAATGTAATACTTCTTTCTCTTAAAGAGATCTCTTACTAGAAAGTAAATTCTATGAGAGCTTTGATATTTTTCTCATTTGCTTACTGTTGTATCTTCAGTGTCTTAAATACGCCTGGCATGTAGTAGGTAATCAATATAGGTTTGTTGAATGATCAGTGAAACTAAACTTAAGGATTTCTCATGACAACATAGCTTTATCCTAGGCACTACCTTGGCACTGGTGATTTGAAGATGAAGTTGGCCTATTCTCTGTCCTTAAGGACCCAACAGAGTGTTGATTTTCATAAAATTCTATAGAGTAGCAAAGCTTTCAAAAATACCTATGTCCCAAACGTGGAAGCCAAGGCTAATGAGACTGGAGGATTTGTTCAAGTTCATATGCCTAGGTAGCAGAACCAGGACTGGAACCCAGGATTTCTACTGGGAATTTCCTCTAAAAGTTGTCCTGTTTGCCAAAGATTAAAATCCACGTGCTTTGAGCCAGAAATCTAAATGAGTAAACCTGAAGCGATGCCCTAGTGGTCTCAGCCTCTGGCATGATTCCCAGTAAGGGGCCAAGTGGATAGTTGGGAGGGTCCCAAAGAAGTCACACCTGTCACATGACATATGAGCATTATGAGTTCTAGGGGAAGCATTTATCTTCAGAGTCTACAGAATTCTTGACATTATGAGTAGGCATCATGAGGAAGCCACTGAACCAGGACTTTTAGCTCTGGAAGGTCCTGATCTTGAAGCCCAAAAGAGGATCATGTGGTTTTATTGATCTCTAAAGATAAGCAAAAATGACAATTATGAGCATTGCATATTAGATTATTACTCTTGACACTTGTAGTTACATCAGTACGGCTTTATGTCCCAAAGGAAAAAGATGCTGATAAAATATCAAAGACTGGAACAACTGATAGGAAACCATACTTCTATAAGTAAATATGTTAATATATGGTAAATGCCTTATAAATATAAATAATTCTTTACACTGTGTGTTTCTACATTTAGGAACATATTTTAAAGACACAATCTCAAAGACCAAATTTTTTAAGAAAATGGTATAATTTTATCTGCTATTTAAAAATAATGAAAATAAGAAAACATTCAATTACTATGGCCTTAGTGGTCTATAAGAACTCTGTGTTTGTATACATATGTTCATTTCATGACTACCTAACAACTACCTGAAACTGTTCATCTCTATAAAGGAAAGGCATTTCTTGATAGTGATCATTTGCAGTTGAAAATGATTTCATTGAATGAGATTTCACTTTCTCAAGGTATTATTTCTCAAATAGTAGGTTCCTAAAATCCAAAGGAAATATTTTCACCGATTCTGGGAAATTATTTCCTTTTGGAAGAGACTTGCATTACTTAAATTTGAGAAATACTGTTTATTACAAAGTATAAAGTTCCCTCTATATGGGCCTACTAATACAGGAAAAAAAAATCCTAAAATGAGATAAACAAAAATATTGACTGCTATTTTCTTTATAGATTCTTTTTTATCTGAAAGACTGTATGTTCCCCTGCCACCAAACAAACAGAAGTCAATAAGTGTCGTATTAAAGCCATATCAAATTTGCCGACCATTCTCTAAATGAGGTAAACTAAATACATCTTCTTTGCTTTTACTGTATTTTTTGTAGGGTCACTTTTAACTGAAATTTTCATGTATCAGTTCTTGTAGCTATCAGCTACCATTTTTCCAATTTCCAATCCAGTTCTGTGGAGAACATTTTAACGCTTTTGAGATCTTGGACATATACTCTATAAAACTGTAATAATATTACCTGATTAACTTCATGTCATTTTCACACAGAATAAAATATTTCCTATGGTCTAAATGAAAAATATTGTATAAAATCCAAATTATTAACTCTACTGGGATTAATAATCATTTTAATTATCCCTTGAGTAATGAATGAGTCTGACTCTCTTCAGGAAAAAGGAAAAAGATAAAAAGGAAGAGGTTTTTATGAATCATTTAACTTTTTATGACATTTTATTTGTGACATTGGTTATCTTTATCTGTACTTTTAAGTAAGAACTTGAACACAGAGATTAGCAAATTGGATCAAGACTACACAGAATGTATATAAATGACACTACCAGAATTTGATTTTAGACCCTCTGTCTTGAAATCAGTCCTTTCAATCATTACTCTGTATTCTACTTCTTGAATCTCTTTGAAAATAAAGGCAAGTGTCTTATATTGTCCCATGCAGGCTCATTATTCCTATTGTGAGTTCTGCTCACCATATCTTTCCTTTCTCCCCAGACTGTTCCCACCCAAACCAACTTCCTCATGCACTATCAGGAGACCCAAACTCACCTGACTTTTTTCTTCTCTGTCTTTGACTCAATTAAAAATAAAATTCATTTATTTTCTGATCCAGTTTTGTCACTATAGCCCATGTATGTTCGATGCTAAGATACATTGAGTTCATGCATGGATATTCTTCAGAGACATTTTTATTATCTGTTTTTCTTAAAATCACCCATTTTATTTATTTTTTTTTTAGAGATTTTGTTTGAAAGAGAGAGCGCAGACTCCTTGCTTAACAGGGAGTCAGCCAACTTTGGGATGGATCCCAGGATCCTGGGATCATGGCCTGAGGCTAAGGCAGATGCTTAACTGACTGAGCCACCTAGGCACCTCTAAAATTACCTATTTTAAATATGCTCTGAAGATAAGTTGAATGTTTAACCTGAAACTTATAAAAGTGGGTCCTCCATTCTGAATGACTAACAGAGAAGGAAATACCTATATTTCTATCTCTATTTCTTTATTTCTAGCTTTGCAGGCTTGTATGTCTATATTTTGCCATCAAACTCATAAAGTTAGAAAGCAACACTGGCTTCTAGTGAATGTTCCTGTGGCATTATTAGCAAAGTCTCATTTCTACTGCCTCAGTGATTATTAATATGGGCCAGCAAGACCATGTCCTCTCATGCTATCAGCGTCAGTGCACAGCAGAGAGCAACTAAGGTCTCGTTCACACTCATCTGGGTACCTCACCACAGAGGTTACCTCATGAAACCAAAACTTGGGAACTGGATTATATTCTTTTTATATCTTAGAAGGAAGACCTTTCAATGTCTGCTTAATGAGGGTTTTGTTTTGGTTTTGTTTCTTTGTTTTTTTCCTTTGTTGTCAAGAACAAGAATCTGGCACAAACCTAATCAAAAAAAAAAAAAAAAGTAACTCCATGGTACTGTCACCTCATCAGAACTTTCTAAGGTGACAGACAGCATTTATTGTCAGTGCCAATTCCGTGCCAGGGGAGAATTACCAAAACCCATGTACTCAATTTGCATGGGGGAACCATAGAGGGTGTTGGTGTGGGCATTATAGATAGGCAGGTCTTGATTTGTATCTGGTACAAATCAAATAGCTGGTGTCTAGTGGAAGCAGATACAAAAAGGATTTGAGCAAAGGAGATCCCAGGATGTGCCCGTAGGGAACTTAGTAAGAGAGATTGGCAAGTACAAGAAAATAACAAACAAAACATCACTCGACAAGTACAGTCGCGCACAGCTGAGACTCAGTTCCACTTGGAAGCAAAGAGAATGTAGAACATGCCTCAGTGTGGTCCCACCAAAACAGCAAAGAAGCTAGAGTTTTCCTCGCTGTTTCCATCTGTTGTAATCTGAGTTCTCCTCCTGAGACTGTTAATTCCCTAGCACTTGTGACGAACCCACCAAACAGGCGAAACACACGCACAGGCACACGCACACACCTCAAGTAAGGAGTTACTGTAGGATCCTATCAACACAGAATGGACACCTGAGTATAATGTGGGTATGGGTGGGACTCCTCCAGGGCCTGCTACAATAAGCGGAATATTTAATTTCTCTCATCTTCATCTGAAAAAAAAAGGGGGCACAAAACCCATAGTGTTTTCAAAGGGTAGGTGGGATAGCATGAATAATACCCCTGAAACAGTGCCTAACACCAAGGGGCACTCACAGAAAAACAGCTATATTTCACTGTTAAGGGATAGTTGACAGAGGATACCTTTAAACATATTGAAGACACTCCAAAAATGTTTTAAGGCAGTCAGTTCTCTGGGCCACATGAGGAAAGTTCTTGCAAAATAATATTTGAAGTGCTTTTATCTAGGGAAGGAAGTGCTTTCTCTGCAGGTGGGGTTAGGGGTAGGGGTGAATTATGAATCCACTTACTAAGTTGTAAATGTGCCTCAGCTCTTGGGAAAGGAAAGGTCAGGTAGGAGGGAGGAAGTGAATTAATTACAAAGCATCCTGCTAAGTAATTGTAAGAAACTAAGAAAAGACTAGAAGAATTATTATGGTGCCACATTCTGATTAAGGCCGTGTCTACATGAGCAAGAAGGTCAACTTACTTAACCAAGAGAAGAAATAAAGGAATAAAGGATACAAAGAAGAGGAGAGAGCTAAAAATAATGAAATCTTTATTTGCTCTCTCAAGAGTGTGGACTGTATATATATCCATTTATCTAACAGTTATTTGTGTATTGTATTAGGTACTCTGTGTGAGTGCCTGTATGTGCAATGTCTGTCTATGTGTTTTTTTCTTAAAGTGAAAATAGAACTCTGTGGGTTCCAGCTAAACCTTTCCATGTACAACAAAACAACAAAATGCATGGTACAAAATAAAGCCCAATACAAAATAAAAATAAATTTAATACCATTAAAGTAGAGCATTATTTGATATAACTAGGTAAATGAAATGCTCATTTAGGACTTTTTCAGATTCAAACTTAATTTAAGGCTTATTTTAGGTTTAAAACTTAATAACATATAGTTTTATGTGAAATAGGCAAAAAGAGAGAGAGGCCTGACTTCAACTTATGGTTGTATCTTTAATAGAGATGAGACAATCACATAAACTCTGCAAGCCTCAGTTTCCGGCTTACATTGTGGGAGTAACAATTTTTACCTTGGATGAAATATGTGTCTCCCGTTCCAGTAAGCACATTTCAGATCTCCCTGGCATTTATAGCTCATAATTCTGAGATAATTCATTTAATCAGTGCATCTATAGGATTTTTCATAGTCTAATGCATAACACATGGATAGTTCTCAAATATGGGCTTTGCTGAACAAATTACTATGTGGCATAACTTTATAACATTTATGTATAGATTGCCAGAAATACCACATATGTATTTGTTCATTCACAGTACTTATTAATGACTATCATATATGGAACACAGATTTTCAAGAATCTTAGAAAAAATATACTAAGACCTTGTCATAGCCCAGAAGTCGACTGTTTTAATAGGAAGTATGTGTATGTAACTAACTTTTAAGCTATAAAAAAGAAAGTATTGTTGGGAGTATTTGGAGAAAAAAAATCAAGAATGAATGGTTATAATTAATATCTGCAAGTGACCCTAATGGAGGGTATATGAAGGTAAAAAAGGAAAAAAAAATAATTCAGTCTTTGGGTATAAGCCCTAGTTCTGCTACTTAGAGTCAGTATGGCTTTGGGAAACCTATTTAACTTCTAGGTACTTTAGTTCCCTCTTCTTTAAAATGAGATTGTTGTGAGGACTAAATTTTACTTTAGCACAAGAAAAACAATACATTGTATGGAATGTGGCAAAGGCTGATTGTTAATCTTTATTACAATATACTAAATTTTGGGTGAAGGCCTTTGTGAAAACTGTTTAATCCTGTCAGAACTATGAATTGAGGCTGTTGTCAACTTTCTTTTATAGATGGGTGAATTTGGTTTCAAGACGTTATTTTTAACTTGCCTAATTTTATACAGATAATATATGGCTGAAACAGGTTTTCTTCTATATGACTCCAGTACCAACTCTTAATCATATTGCTCTTTGGAAAAACAGGCATAGCCAGAATTAAAGTTCAGGATAATGTGTTTGTTGAAATCCAGACTTGGACAAATAAAGGATGTTGGCATGAAAGAGAGAGAGAGAGAGACGGGGGCGGGGAGGAGAGGGAGAAGAAGAAGGAGAGAGAGGAGAGGGGAAGAGAGAGAGAGAGAGAGAGTTAGTTTATAGTCTTATAGCTATGTCTGAAAAACAGCTTGCTAATTCATTTGGAAGGTTGTTTTATGTTTGGTGTGATTGATAATGTAATCATGGTTAGAGATAAATTTTATCTGATAATAAGAAGAGTTGGAAGGCAGCCCTGGGTGGCTCAGGGCGTGATCCCAGGGACCTGGGATCGAGTCCCACATGGGGCTCCCTGCATGGAGCCTGCTTCTCCCTCTGCCTGTGTCTCTACCTCTCTCTCTCTCTCTCTCTCTCTCTCTGTCTCTCATGAATATATAAATAAATCTTTAAAAAAATAAAAATAAATAAAAAATAAAAAGAGTTGGAAAAAATAACCTCTCTTTTTAACAGGGGTTATTACCTTGCTTTATGTATGATTTAGATACATACTCAAAAGGATATATATATATATATTTTTTTTTAATTCAAGATTCTGAAATTAGTATAAGTTCCTAAGATCAAGAGATGACTCAGGATATGGCATTTGACAAGCCTCTGAGTTCTAAGCAGTCTGCTATGGGAGTCCAGAAAAGCAAATGGATGATTCTGATTGGGTGAAACTACAAAGATAATCATGGAAGATTAGCTTTACTTTGAGCTGTGAAGAGAGGTTTCAGCTATCATTCTGCTATAATGAGTGTTTTATTGATAGTAGATTTAAAACCTTTTCCTCAATTACCTTTTATTTTACTTCCTTCCAAACTCTCTGTTCTCTAGGTGGCAATCTACTCAGTTACCTGTTCCAGAAACAAGTCATTAAACATATCCAACAGTAAATACTAAATACACTCAAACTGGCCCATCTTATGAGAAGTACATAATCAGCAAGTAAAGATGGGTTAATGGGACCTCTTGAATCTTGAATGGGGGTTTTCCTTAGCTGTAGCAATTAACATGTTTGAAAATTAGAATTAATAAATAATCGTAGCAAGTTCAACCTCAATTACCATTACAAATGTTTGTATTTATTTTTGCAGAACAATTGACACCTAATTAGCATGTTAAGAGCTACTTGTGTTTAGATATTAATCAGCTATCCTTAAAAAATCTTATCAGAGTTATTTATTTAGGTAAGGCAGGCATATGCATAATTGTAATTAACTTATACTGCTACATGACTCATTTCTCAAACAATTACTAGAACCATAAACATACACTCACTTACTCATTTATTCATTCAATAGTGTGATGTATCGGAAACCAATTATTCTCTAAAATATATGAATATTATCCTCACCTTTCTGGAATGATGTCTGTGCTTCTATATTACTCCAAAACTCAAGAGTCAAAGTTTTTTCCAGTATGTGTCAGAGTAAACAAAATTGCCCTTTCCTATAAAGCTTCTTTCAACTTTTAATACTCCTATAACACTCTGATAAGACATTATTAGTTCTTAATTCTTTGTGTTATCATATTTACTACAAGTTCATCATTCCCAGTAAACTGTGAACTTCCCAAAAATGATATTGAAGACTTTTAGTTTGTATCCCCAGTTCATAACACATCTGGAAAATGATAGACATCCATAAGAATTATATATAAAAAAAAATACCTACTGGAATGCCCAGTTGTTAAAATGCACACTTTATGTTCCTTTTAATAGAATTAATTTGCTGAGAATTTAGGCTTTGTTATTAGACCAAGGGTGAGAAATATGGCTGATTCCTGCTTTAGCAAACATGAGCAAATTGTGTAACTGATTCTCAGACATCTCATTCCCAAAACAGGAATTATAGAGTGATAGTATTTCATGAGACAAATATAAAAGTCTCCTAGCACAGTTTATGGCATGGAGTGAGCACATGGGAAATGGAAATTTCCTTTATTTTTTTATGTACCTCAAAAATGAGATTGCATTTGCAGAAAATCCACACCAGTCTTAAGTATTGGTTCACTGCATTAGCCCTCATCCAGCATCTGCTAAAAAGAAACAGTAAAGTGAAGCCATTCCTTACGTCCACTTGGAATTTCCCAGTTACATGGATCTGGGGAGCAATTTCATTGACTGTGGAAGTTTCTTGGCCCTGTCTACATGTGGCTTAGAGAAGTTACTTGGGTTTCAGTAGCTTAGTCCTGTTTCTTGTGTCCCAGGAGTACAGTGTGTTTTTTCTGACTCAGAACCAGCACTTGGAAGGAGGTAAAAATAGTCTGGAAGGCAGTTTTTGTTTCAAATGGAAGAAAGTAGAGCCAATTCCTGAACTGAAATCAGAAAGCAACCAAGGGCAAATGCTAGTATTTTTGTTGTTGCCCTCACTGGGGAAACAGCCTCGTTGCTGGCTAAGAAAAGTTAACAGGGAAATGTCAGAGTTCATATCCAGATGAGACTTGACTTCAGTGCATCATAGCACAGCTGCCTTTGAGAGAGAGGTTAGTCTGTATGTTTAAATTACTACCATGACTAGGACCTCAACATCCCCTTTTTCAATGCCTTCTGGTTTTGCTTTGGTTAAATGTTTACTTATTTGTTTGTTTGTTTGCTTTTTGTTCCTGTGTTCAACAACAGCTTCTCAGCTGCCTCCCAGTAATGCCCGCCTTCTCATATCCATGCCCTTGTGTAATCCCCGCCCCTAGAATCTAGGCTGGATCTAGTGGTTTGCTGCTTAAGAACAGAACACAGAACAAAATAATGAAATATGACTTCTGAAACTAGGATGTGAGAAGAGTCTGGCTTCTGTCTTCCTTTCTCATTTGCTCATTCTAATGGAAGCCTTCCTCCATGTTGTGTGCTGTTCTATGGAGAAGCCCACATGGCAAGGAAATGGGAATGCATACAGCCGACGACCAGGGATAAACTTAAGGCTCTCAGCTTAACAACCCAAAAGGAACTACATCCTTCCAACCAAAAAAAAAAAAAATATTTTCAAATAAGCAAAAATGAAAATATAATATGTCAAAATTTGGGGGATGTAATCAAACAGTGCTTAGAGGAAAATATATAGCATTTAATTTTTATTTTATTTATTTATTTTTATTTTTTTTATTTTTTTATTTTTATTTTAGAAAAAAGATCTCTAATCAATAATATAGGTTTCTAAACTAAAAAAAATAATTTAAAAAACTTAAAAAGGGAAAAAGTCAACTAAAAGCAAGTAGAATAAAAATATAAAATATAATAAATGCAAATACAGAAATCAATGAAATAAAAATAGAAAATAATATCAAGAAAATAAATGAAAACCAAAGCTGGTTCTTTAAAAAGATAAACTGGTAAATATCTAACAAGTCTGAAATCAAAGAGAATAAACAATTTATCAATATTAGCAGCAAAAATGCAGTTATCTTTTTGAGATCCTGATTCTAATTCTTTTGGAAGTATACCAAAGAGTTGGATTGCTGTGTTACATGGAAGTCTTAGTTTTGATTTTTTTTTTAAATTTGGTATTTCTTTTTATTTTGAGTATAGTTGACACACAATGCTACATTAGTTTCGGGTGTACAACATAATGATTTAACCTCTCTGTATGTTATTCTGTGTTCACCACAAGTGTAGCCACATCTGTCCCATTACGTCTCTTTTTACAGCATCATTGACTACATCCCTTATGCTGGGCCTTTTATGCCCTTGACTTACTCATTCCGTAACTGAAAGCCTGAATCTCCCACTACCTTCTACCCATTTGCCCACCCTCCTACCCATCCCTACCCTCTGGCAATGATCAGTTTGTTCTTGGTATTTATAGGTCTGACTCTGCTTTCTGTTTTTTGTGTGTGTGTGTGTATTCATTGTTTTATTTTCTAGATTCCACATATCAGTGAAATCATATGGTACTTGTTTTCTCAGTCTTACTTATTTAACTTAGCATAATACTCTCTAGGTCCATCATGTTATTGCAAATGACACAATCTCATCCTTATTTGTGTGTGGGGGGAGCTGTGTAAAATTCTGATGTGTGTGTGTGTGTGTATGAATGTGTGTGTGTGTGTTCACCCCACAACTTCCTTACCCATTTTTCTATTAAGGGATATTTAGGTTGCTTCCATATCTTTGCTGTTGTAAATAATGCCGCAATAAACATACGAGTTCATAAATCATTTTTTTTTTTTAGATTTTCTTTAGTTATTTGAGAGAGAGAGAGAGAGAGAGCACAAAGGAGGGTACAGAGGGAGAGGGAAAGGGAGAAGCAGACTTCCTGCTGAGCAGGGAGCCTGACACAGGGCTCTATCCCAGGACCCTGAGATCATGACCTGAGCTGAAGGGAGATGCTTAACCGACTGAGCCACCCAGGCACATCAGGGGTGCATATTTCTTTTCAAATTTGTGTTTTCTTTGGATAAATACTCCATACCATAGTGGGTTTATTGGATCATATGGTATTTCTATTTTTAAATTTTTGAAGAACCTCCATACTGTTTTCCACAGTGGCTGTACCAATTTACATTCCCACCAAGAGTGCATGAGAGTTTCTTTTTCTCCATATCTTCACCAATTCTGGTTGTTATTGTTTGTTTGAATCTAGCCATTCTGACATTTGTAAGGGGATATTTCATTGTGCTTCTGATTTGCAATTCTAGGTTTGTTTTTTTTAGGAACTTTTATACCCTTTTCCATACTGGCTACACCACTTTACATTCCCATCAACAGTGTATATAAGATTTTCAATTTTGTTATCTCTTTGCCAACATTCAAGTCTTTTTTTTCTTTAATAATAGTCATTCTACTGGTGTGAGGTCATACCTCATCATGGTATTGATTTTTATTCCCTTGATGATTAATGATGTAAATAACTTTTCATGTACATGTTGACCATTTGCATGACTTCTTTTGAGAAATGTTCATTGGGGTCCTTTGCCTATTTTTAACTGGACTACTTGTTTGTGTGTCTCTGTATCTCTCTCTCTGTGTGTGTGTGTGTGTGAGAGAGAGAGAGAGAGAGAGAGAGATTGAGTTCTAGGAGTTCCTTATATATTTTGGAAGTTACTCATTATGAGATATATAGTTTGCAAATATTTTTTCCCATTTTGTAGATTGCCTTCTTACTCTGTCTGTTGTTTCCTTTGGTGTATAGAAACTTTTTAGATTGATGTAGTTTATTATTGATCTTGTTGCCTGTACTTTTAGTATCATACCCTTAAATCATTGCCAAGACCACTGTCATGAAGATTGTCTCTTATGTTTTCTTCTAGAAGTTTTACACTTTGAGGTCTTATGTTTAAGTCTTTAATCCACTTGGAGTTGGTTTTTGTATACAAGTGAAAGATAGAGGGGGCTGCGTGGGTGGCTCAGCTTGTTGAGCATCTGACTGTTGATTTTGGCTCAGGTCATGATATCAAGGTTGTGAGATAGAGCCCCACATCCGGCTCCGTGCAGGGTGTGGAGCCTGCTTAAGATTCTCTCTCTCCCTCTTTGTCTTCCCCTCCCCCTCCTCTCTCTCTAAGCAAACAAACAAAAGATAGAAGGTCTGATTTCATCCTTTGCATGTGGACATCCTTTTTTCCCAACATTGTGTTTTGAAAAGGTTATCCTTTTCCCACTGTGTATTTTTTCACACCCCTGTCAAAGATCAGATTGTATATGTATATATATGCACAAGTTTATTTCTGAGCTTTCTAACCAGTTCCATTGATCAGTCTTTATGACATAAAGCCTCTCTTTATGTCAATGTCATACTCTTTTATT
This sequence comes from Vulpes vulpes, assembly GCF_048418805.1. Classification (NCBI taxonomy): domain Eukaryota; kingdom Metazoa; phylum Chordata; class Mammalia; order Carnivora; family Canidae; genus Vulpes; species Vulpes vulpes. Next base: position 185,924,377 of record NC_132791.1, on the reverse strand, counting down.
TATTGTAGCTTATAACATTTCAAAATCATGAAGTGTGATGCCTCTAGCTTTATTCTTCATTCTCAGGATCACTTTGGGTATTCTAGATATTTTGTTATTTCACATGAATTTTAGGATTGTTTTTCTATTTCTGTAAGAACTGTCTTTGGAACTTTCTTGGTAATTGAAATCAGGATTATGAATAGATATATGCACTGCCATGTGTACTGCAGCATTATTAACAATAGCTAAGATCTGGAAACAACCCAAATTAAGAGGGTGGATCTTATGTTCACTGTATTACTACAAAAAAAAAAAAAAAAAGAAAAAAAGAAGGAAAGAAAAAGAAAAAGGCACAGGAAGTCTTTTGGAAATGATGGATATGTTTATTATCTTGGTTGTGGTGATGATATTAAGGTCGTATGCATAAGTCCAAACTCATCGAAATTCATACTTTATGTGTTTAATTCTTGTATCAATTATCTCAATAGAGCCACATAAAATATTAAGACTAAAAGAAAAGAGATCACCAGAAAAGAAAAGAAATCACCAGAAAAGAAAAGAGACACCATAGACATTACAGAATTTTAAGGGACAATTAAAAACAGTTTTACATGCATACATTTAATAATTTGCATAAAATAGAACTATTTCCTGAAATACCACAAACTATCAAAATCCCTAAGGGTGTAAGATAATTCAACATTGATAATTTGACAATTAAATTAGTATTTAAAATGTCATTTTATTCTCAGAGCTTTTGCAGATGAATTCAGAACTCTTTCCCATGTGTACTACCCAACAGCCAGTCTAGAAACTAGCACTCGGTCTTTCCTGAAGGCTCATCAGGGCTCTTTATGGTCACAGCCATGAAAGAATAGTTCATGGGTAATCCCACATGCTCCTAAACAATGGTATGTTGTCTGTTTTCCTGATTGCTCCCCATGCTTTCTGGTTTCCCAGGGCTTTCCTTGGGTTTTTCAGTCAGACCTGGGGCTTCACCCTTTCCTGATCTATACTTCCTACTAAAGGAGCTGCATTTGTGGCCACATAGTAAGGGAAAAAGAAAGAGAAAAAATGATCAGGGGGTTCATCCTACCTTCTTGAAATCAAAATTTCTCCAATCAGAGAGGAAGTTTCCCCACCCTGAAAGCATAAGGTCCCTATGGGCTGTCTTGGGCACAAGAAAGAGAAAAGACTATAAAATAATTTCTTCCACTCTCTGTGAACATTTGGAGATGTCTTATGCAATGATCATGAGAAGACTATATAGGGCTTCTGTTTCATCCCTTTCTGTCTGGGCAAAGGCCTACTTCTTGGTTTGGGACTGCTTTGAATCAATGCTGAAGGACATCCAAGGGAAGAACAAATGATAATTTCATTGTTTACTTTGAATTGTTTTCTTTCTCGATCTACCTGCTACTTTTTAGTTTTTAGGGTTTTCAAATAGATGCTATATTTATTCTGCCCAGGTTTTACAACTCTGCTCAGTGAGGGAAAGAAAAATACATTTTTCCTAAGATTTAAACATCCCAAATTTAATATTTCCCAATATTGTTGTATGTTGTCCTTTGTGTTAAAATAGAGAAATTTCTATTATGTCACTATCCAAAAACACTTTTTATATTTCTTCATACATATCCAGTTTTCAAAAGAATATATCTTCTACTCCTAGGGAAAATGTAATACACAAATCTAAGATATGCACTAGTATGGCACAATGTAAAAATACTAGAAATATATTTGCAATATAAAAGTACATCATAGTGTCTGATAAATAACATGATATATTTTGCTTGCCTATTTCCTTGTAAGATATAACCAGAAAATGTGGAACTAAAAGTGGAAAAAAAATGTATCACAAGACCTTTGATGAATGTTTGTTATTTTGAGATTTATGATCAAGGATTCTTGACTCACAAGAGGTCTGGCTCACCCACTGAACTGCAGTTACTGCTTGGATTGAGGCACCAGGCTTTAACTCAACAATAATATTCACCAGATGCTTGGGATATAAAAAAGAAAAGTCATCAAAATCAATATGAGCCTATTTTTATAGAAAACTGTACTTCATAAATAGCACTCTCTTCATCTCACAAGTTCAGACCACAGAAGTTTCTTCATTCTAGAGTTTGCCAAAGCCTTTCTCTGTCTCCCTCTCTCTCAGTCATATATCTTATTCTCCTCCTTCCACAAATTTAAAATTTGATTTGTTAAGGTTTTATCCAGGTCAATACAATTATGTAAGCAGAGTGAATCAAAAGTCATGCTGTAGAAGCCTGATATATGAAGAGATAAGATAATCTTCTAATTCCCTTCTTTGATTGCAAGAACCTTTAGATATAAAATTCACTCAAACAACATTTACTGAATTCTTATTCTATACTAGATGCTGGCATGTGGCCTCAATACCTACTGAGAAGATAGATAGATAGATATTGATTTTAAAATAAATATTAAAATCAAGATCAAATTCATGATAAAATGGGATGCAAAGGATGAGGTATTGAACTTTATCTGATAACCTGCTTTCTCTAAACTAGTTTGGTTTGGATATGCTGTCACTTGCAATCACTGAGTTCTGATTTATATATAAATCTTCATAGAGGAAGTAATGTCTGACTAGAATGAAGGAGGAGATATCTGGGTAAGGGTATTTCCTTCAGGGGAACCAGTATTTACAATGAAACATTTATCATAAACTATATATATATATATATATATATATATATATATATATATATGTATATATAGTTATATTTACATTAAATATATATTTACTATAAATATATAAACATAAATATATTTATAATATACAAATAGAAATATATATAAATATAACTATGCATATAGTTATATTTTTGTATAAAAAGAGAGAAAAAGAGACAGTCAAAATAATAGAGATGATCAATGGTAATGGCATAAATGGAAAGGTAGGAAGAGAATCATGAGACCCTTTTCAGACTTTTCACTATAAAAGGGTGGGAATTTTAAGTATTTGTGTGTTGTGGGGGGGGGATATATTTTCATTCTTATTTTATTTTATTTTATTTTATTATTTTTCATTCTTATTTTAGAAAGTAGAAATAATGTACTCGATCGGGAGATGCAATAGTTAGCCTGATTAATAGATTATGAAATGATCCAAAAATGGTGAGGGTTATCAGTTAAATTCAAAAGAATTTCATGCTATTTAAATGAACTTTTCTGATAATTTTTTAAATATTTTATTTATATTTTTAAATATAAAATATAATTTAGAAGTATAGATCATAAAAAATGAAGGTTTTTTTTTTTTTACTATATCTATGCTTATTTGGGGGATTCTTAAGGTAGATTTTACATAAAAATATCAGAAAACCTATTCTAGAGTCAGTGATTTTAACCCACTGAATTTCTGTTAATGTGTATCTCCAGTAAGTATAATAATATCCACCCATCTGGACCCTGGGAATGATGTCAGGGTTGTTTAGTTGGGATTTGAGTTTATGTATTTCTGAGATTTGCTTATCAGAGCAGGAAAAGGAAAAAAAAAAAATCACTTGAATCTTGGTCATAGAGACCTTCAGGACTGATCCATGGAAATCAAGATGGGGATAATGTCCAAAGGGCAGAATTCAGAACAATAAATGGAACCACGCCAGTGGTTCACTTAAGAAAGTAGAAACAAGGGCAACACCAGAGCCCGTATTGCCCTGGAAATTGTTCCTGCTGTATTTTCCTCTAGAATGACAAGATTCTAGGCTTGCCCATTATTTTTACCAACAGGCTACCAGGAACATATATATTTTAAGTTAAAATTAGAGGGAAAGCATTAATTATTCATGTCATTATGCAGATAAAATAAATCTTTGCTTATAGGTTTGATTCGGCAAAGGCAAGTTAACGTTGGTTGTTGAAATCATTGTTATTTTTATTATATTAACCAGAAGAAACTATTTTTTTAGTTATGAAAGCCCTCACACAGCCAAAGTGTTATTTGAATAAGTAAGTCAAATATATGTTTAACTTCATTCATACAAATCTCTGGTATATTAATCAGAGACTTTATCATTGTAGGCATTTGATGGACCCTTTGTATAAGAACTTTCTATATCTTTTAAATCATGTATCACTGTTTCTTTGGCAACACTTGCAGGATTTCAAGAGATTCAGTAGTATTTCTAAAGAGTATGACTGGGGCAAACTGGCTGCAATAACTATATTGTGGAATTTGGTTATGATTTCAGTTTACTCTGAGATCTTTGTTAAGAACTCAGATATCAGACTTGCAGAATGGAGACCTGCAATTAACATAAAAATGTGGCTTTGCTTTCTTTCTGTCTGGTAGAGGCCTGGAATCCAATGAAAAAAGACTTAAAAGCTATTAGGATAAGTCTATCCCATGCATGTAGCACACTTGCTAAAATTTGACAGATACCTCTTGTACCTGGAAAGTGCTCTGGAGTTTCATTTTTATAGAAGAGTTATTAATCTGAACTCTGACTTAATCAGTAGCAAAGAATATGTTTGAATACAAGTTTTCTGGCCTTATTTTGTTGTTTCCCTCCCCCTAAGTCCCACCCTCATTAACTCTTTTCAGTGGTGAAAATACTATACTTAATCACTTAAATCAAAAAAAAGGACCAGCCCTATTCAGTCATTTCCTAGGAAACAACTGACATCTCCTTTTTACTTCCACTGCTCACATCTCAAAAGCCAAAATGTCCAATACCCTCCCTCCAATTGTTCATTAGCTATAATACAGTTATGTCACCTCACTTCTTTATGGCAAGTTGGTGTTTTGCCAAGTACTTGGAATCTTGAGTTAGGAATAGAAAGTGTAGAGATGGTCACAATTCATTTTGAAGTGAGTACACTCACATCCGTTACCTGAGATGAGAAGCGTGGGCAGAAGCAGTGATGGAATCTGCAGTGACTGTAGACCAGCCTCCATTGGTTCTCTTACTTCCTTCTATCAATGAACCTTCTATTAAACTTAGTCTCCTCTTAAGTTAGCTGGTTGTCTTTTGTTGTTCACAAACAAGAACTTGATACAAATACGTTAGCTCCAGTAGCATCATATGCTGCCAAATCATTCCATCTAGGAGGATATATATTTTCAGTGCTTTGGTGGCCCAAACATGATTAAGATACATCCTTGCCATTGACTTCCAGAATATTGTTTTTATCCCAAAGTTTTGAGTTTTACACACACACTGTAGCTGAGGATAATATACACATCATTTCTGATTTTAACATATATATTGCACAAACTTTTAATATACATGGTGCAATGTGACATGACAAAAAAAGAAGTGAATGTCAAATTACCATGGTTTGTTTAAATGCTTGAAGAATATATACCTCCTTTATAAAAATATTATGTGGTAGAAATTTATTTTCAGTTGTGCTCCTCAAGCATATTACTTTTGGATGACAGGCACTAGTGATTTGAGTTATATCATTATTTTAAAGAAATGATTAACACTATTGACAGAATTGTAAACATAAAACTCTTCCACAATTTTTTTTTGTTCTGTAACCCAAATAAATAGTGCTTTCCAGCTGACGTTGTTAAAATTATTAACTAATGGGTATTTAACTCTCAACTGGTGTTGTGTATACATACAGGAAAAACTCAAAGCGTTTGGATCAAGTAAAAACATTATGAATTTAAACAAAAATCACTTAATGTAGAAAATCCTGTAGGAAAAAGTGATAATGCAATATGACATTTATTAGAACATTCTTTGTTATGCTAAGGCCTAACTGTGCCGTAGAAAGAAACCTTTCATAATAACGGGCAATTCAAGTATTGAAATCTTGAGTGACTGCTATGAAGACCCAGAAAAAGTGTGGAACTCAGTGTCGATGTTAAAAGCAAGTGCTCTGGCATCACACAACACATAACATGCTAAGGCCCAGGTGAGCCCAGTTCTGTACATTGCACCATATGTGTTATAATGCTACTAAAATTTTGAGTAGGCTGTCATTTAATTTCCCTGTTCTTAGGTTCCTCATTATTACCATAGTAATAAAATATTTATTCATAATTAATATGATATTTTGATGATAGTTTTATTAAAATAAATGCCACTTTACCTATTTTTAAAGGAGTTAAAATGCATCACCACTCAACAGTTACCATTAAATGTTCGAGGGAACACAAGGGAGTTCACATAAGATAAATTTCTAGAGCCATCAATAGTTAACACGATTGGATTAATGAATATATGAATAATGATTGTTTCTACCAGAGGACATCAGTCCTGACTGAAAACCATATGAATGGTAGCAATTGAGAATAAAAATTTTAGGTCAGATATTATAGTGCTTCTGCAAATATTTTCTCTTGGGTAGCAGAGCCTCCAGAAATGAATTAAAATGCAGTATTTTTAAAGAATAAGAACTGCTGACAAGTTAATAAGTACTAAGTAACATAGAATCAGGAAGAATTTCAATCTCTTTTTTTTAGTAAAATGAAATGGAAAAGGGAAAAACCAGAAAGAGGTGTGTTGGACATACTGGGCTTCAACATGTATTACACAAAATAACTCAAGTCTTCAGGTAAAATTGGCTCCCTTCTGTAGTATTTGTGGGAGGGTTTTAAATAAACAGAAGAAGATGGTCCCATCTAGGCGGTAAAAGATGGTCAATATGTAATTGACTCTAGAAGGAGAATATAATAAAGTTCTATTAGGTAAATGGGTTAGAAACACTGTAACTTTTTGCTTGGATGACATCTTTCTTTTCAGTCTATCCAAAGCACTCATCCCACCTTTCTTTCCATTTTTCACTGGAAAGATCTGTGATAGAGCCCAAGCCCACTACTCCGCACAAATAAACACGAGGAGAGGAATTCTTCCTAGATCTCATGGGGTGCACTAGACTTTCCTATCCTAAGTATTTGAGGTATGGCTGAGGCCTCTCTAGTGCTAGCCAAGCCCAGAAGACCTGTGGAAGCAGCAAGCTCTCTATTCTCCATCAGCCTCCATCTGGCCCAACAAGTCTCCCAAAGAATGGGTTTTTACAACTTTTAGCCCAGCATTTTTTATCCACAACAATGCCGGCAAGTAGGACTCATGAATCCATAGATATCCACAAATGCTTGGGATGTTTTCATGGGATGCAGAAGGTCCATTGGGAAAAACAAGATGCAAGGAGGTCATCTAATGGCCCTTTCCCACCTGAGATTTAATTTTCTTCCTATGCAGACTCCTTCCAAATGTCAGTGTGGTACTTCTTTGGTTAACAAGAATGCCAAACCTGGCTTTCTTCTATTTTGTAATTTATCATATTTCAGTCTTCAGAGATTTTGTTTTTTCATCGTATACCTGCAAAACAGAATATATTATATGCATGGCAATATAACAAAATTCTCAGAATGTATATTTCCCAGAAACCAAATAATTTATCTCCTGTAAAATAAAGTTATATACTGAGCAGTATCACTAATCATGTCCTGTTTGTAAGTTTTCCACTTTTTACTATTTTTTTTAATCTTTGTTTCTTTATTTCCTTCCCTTTTGATCAGCCCATCATAATCCCTTATCAAGTATTAGGTGTTTTTTTTTTTCCAGACATTAGTTCTTTGCATTCTTACATCGAATCTATGTATATGATGTTATAAATCCTTCAGTCTTACAGAATGGTTACACACACACACACACACACACACGCACACACACACCCCTAGGGACATTATCAGAGGTTATAGTGGGCTAAGACATGAATGATAGCTGTAAAGGTGGAAAGTTATCTGTATGCCTAAAGTACATTTTCTCATTTTACAAGTAAGGAGGCTAAGAATAAAAGAATTTCAATAAACAAATCTCCCATATCTGGTTGTTAGGAAAAGGCAATGCTGTGACTTGAACTTAGGTTGGTCTGATTCCAAAATTGGTACTTTTTCCACTGCATCCTCATTAGCATTTACAGATGTGCATTCATCTGCTTGAGTGTTCTCCAAGGATAAAATGCAACATTGTCAGCCGATAGAATCTAGGAAATAATGTCTACTTAATTATAATTAAGAAATTTATTTTTCTATTTTAAAAACTAGGGTTTTTTTTTCCAATACTAGTTAAGTAAACCCCCTTCATTTTTCTAAGACAGACTAATAATAAGAATTGTAGATGGTCTCTATTCTGTTATTAATGTGAGGGACATAGTCACACACTAAAAATAAAGTACCTCAATGAGTCTCCTTTGGAAATCAGAAAGAAATCGAGCTTGCCCATTGCTGTCAGCCTCGCCTTTAAGATATGATAACATGCCAAATTACTTAAGGATTTCCAGAAATTCAGAGAAATTAAAAAAAAACATTTTGAAAGAATCCCCTTCCTTCCATAACTCATAATCTAGTTTTATGCTTAAAAATCTGTGAGTTATCATATCATATATGGGAGCATATATATGGGAGCACATATCATATATGTGCTTTGATGGTTGAAATCATATACCTACTGGAAAATTTCTATCCAAATTTCTGACAACACACTTATTGTATATTATATATAAATTTATCCTTCTATCCTTGTATGTAAATCATCAGAATAGAAACCCAACAAGAGACCGTATGGACATGTTCCACTGCTTCTTGTTAATCTGGATGTGTGTGTGTGTTTGTGTGTGTATCAGGATCTAAGGTGTCAAATCTTGTTTTCCCAATTCAAGATTTTATATCTTTTCTTGAGAATCAGCAGTGAGATGATCTCTTGCACAGGGAGTACCTGGCATATGGCATAAGTGTAAACATATAAGATACTTACTGTATTATGCTTACCACTTGTCATTTAACCCTCTTAATTACCAAAGAAGTAGGTACTATCACTGCTCCTGTTTTACAAATGGGGAACCTGAAGTAAAGAGAAATTTAGTAACTTGAACAAATTTCCATAGATAATAAGTAATGGGGAAGGACTTGAACCTAGACAATCGGGCTTCAAAGTCTACTTTCCATCTCCATACTGTGCTACCAGGCCGCATTGCATTGTTAAGTACATGTTCTTCTGCTTTATTATGATGCTTCAGGAGTTTCAAGGCAGTCACATGAATTGCTCAGTCAAATGTTATTGATGAGAACTGAATTTTATGAAGATCAATTTGAATCTAAATCCTGACTTATCATTGATTAGCTCTGGGTTATCACTTTGATCTGTAGTGTTTTTATTGTAAAATGTTGATACTAATATCAACCATATACTGTGTTGAATATTAAAAGTACTCACCATAACAGAACTTGATAGGGTTATCAAGAAGATCATACAAAATAACATAGGTAAATCACCTAGGCAACAGACAAGCACATTGCAGGTGTTTAATCAACATCTATCCATACTCCTTGGTCAGTTTATAAAATCAGTATTGTCATTGAATATCTGTCTAGGAAAATATTTTTTAAGTAAATAGATATTTATAAATAATACCTATCCCAGAAACTTATGTTTCTTAATCTCATCAGGGGTCATGAATTATGCCTTGCCTTTGGTTTTGCCTTTGCTGGGTGTCCCAGCATTTTTAGATCTCAGATTCCAGGCCCTGCTCCTTAATTTCCAGGTTCTGGGATTCTCCCAAACAGCTTTAGAGTCACTTAAACCCCTGGTGGAAAGAATCCAGTGTCCTCATGAGTGATAGAGAACACATTAAAAGACATAAATGTACGCCCTTAGGATGGAATATATCCTATTGACTAATAGTAATGATAGAATCATTAGAAAATACGTGCATGTTTAGGAAGTGAAAATTGTATTCATATATGCAGCACTGTCATGTGGCTTACGCACACACTCAAAACTGGAAAGCAGCTGGTATCAGCATCATTTTATAGATGTTGAAGCCAAGGCTGTGAAACCAGACCACAAAGCTGTTTAGTGGCATAGTCAGAATTCAAACTCAGGTCTTCTGACTCCAGATCCTTTGGAAGATCTTTAAACTCCGTACCGTGTCGACCTCCATAAACTTTTAGAACCATAAATGATCACTTTCTGGTTTCACAAGCTTTACCTCCCCTCCGCCCACTCCCTAAGAAAACTGATGCCTGAAGAGCAAAAGTCCTTCTTTTAGATCAGATTCCTCTAACAGAATTCTAAACATGTTTCTGCCTCGCCATTTTATAATATCTATAGGAGGTTAGTCTCAAACTCTTTACAAAAAATGTTTTGATGATTACTCTGAATAAAACCTTGTTTCAATCAGTGGCAGGAAGTCTTCAGTTTTGACTGTACAGATGAGCGTAACAGTGGTTTATCTTTAAAATAAACCTTTCTTCCGGGAAACTTGGTCATGCAGTTGGTTAAACTTCTGCCTTTGGCTCAGGTCACCATCCCAGGGTCCTGTGACCAAGCCTGCTTCTGTGTCTCCCAGCAATCTACCCCCATCAATGTGCATGCTCTTTCCCAAATAAAAACATAAATTCTTTTTTAAAAGTTAAGAAACCCCACTTTCATAAGGAAATGCAGATTATGACTCTAAAAGTATAGCATTAAAGGATCCCTTGCTGATTTTGCCCTCCAAGGCTGGCTTTTTTCACTTAACATAATTTCTTCAGGATTAGTCTTCATTGTAACATATGATACGATTTCCTTCTTTTTTAAAGATAATTGAAATTCCATGGTGTATATATACTATGTTTGTTTATTCATTAACCCATTGGTGAACACTTAGATTTTTTTTTAATGTCCAGTGTATAAGAGAGCTGCCATGAACACAGGAGTACAAGCATCTGCCTGAGATCCTGATCTCAATTATATTGGACATTGTACAATTCTACTTACATGAAGTATATAAAGTAGTCAAAGTCTTCAAAGCAGAAAGTAGAATTCCAAGGGTTTGGAGGAAGGAAAAATGGGGAGTTGCTGTTTGACCAATATAGCTTCTTATCATGCAAGATGGAAATGTTCTAGAGACCTGCTGTACACCAATATGCATATAGTTAACAATATTGTACTGTGCATTTAAAAATTTATTAAGAAGTTGAAAAACAAAGAATAATATGAGTAGCAGTTTATTTAAGCACTGTCAAAATTCTCTATAAAGTGAAAGTTCTATTTTGTTTCAGTAATATGATGTAGAGGACATAGAGGAGATTGTTTATATATCATGTCGTTGATCTGTTTCCAAAGGTTAGATCATATTTTTAATACTAGATGTGAATGAACAGTCATATCTCCTTCAACCTCTGTGCATTTTTATATCCATCTGTGTCCTTGTTCTCTCTCACAGGCAATGGGCCGTAAGTCTCCCTCATCCAGTAGAAGCTGTCAGTCCTATCATTCTGAGGTTAGTTTAGGAATACACTTAATAAGTTGAATAATCATGTTTCTGTCATTTTCCACAGCTTGTCTTTCTAGACATATGTTGAATAAGTTTTCAATCATTGCCAGAAATTCTAAGGAAGTAAAACCCATTTGTTATGTTATCTTAAGGGTAGTTGAAGGAGTTTTAATGTCATCTGCTGGAACAACAGCTGAATTTGGGATGTTACATAACAGTCCCAGCATAACATTTATTGGGTAACAAAGTCAGATGTAGGCTGAAAATGATAAAATAAGTGAACTCATGTTATATCTTCGTATTGAATTCAATCTTTGGTTTGGATCTAGCTGAATCTGTTTTATTTTTATTTTTATTTGAGTAATCATCTTTCAACTGTGTTTATGGTTTTATATTACTAGATATATGTCAGATTTACTCTCTATTTATTTTAAGTACTGAGCTTCTATGTACTATAAATATTTAAAAGTGTACACACAGAAGTTATAAATGTAAGTCAAAACTACTCTACGTATATCAACCCGGGATTCAGAAGATCTCAAATACTAGCTTTCTGTGTTAGTAAATTCACGTCTCTAGGTTTGATTTCCTATTTGTAAATGCAAAGGGCTTGAGTCAACTATTTTTAAGGCCTGTAATTGATCTAAGTTGTTTTTTTTTTCCCTCAAGAAATTACATTTTATTGAACCTTGCATGCCAAGCAGTGGACTGGATATTCTGTGTACAGTATAATACCACAGGTAGCCTTGTAAGGAAGGTAGCATCACAGTATTCCATATCAGAATGGTGATGGGCATCTCCAAAAATCAACATCTGATACGTAACAAAATGAGAAAGTACAGTCAGGCCTGTCTGTCTTCAAAACCCAATTCTATCTACGAAGTTAGATTTCTACTCACAACATGCACCATGAGTTGGGAAATACTGTGATTTTGTCCCAATTCTATCCAATCTTGGAATAGAAAGCATTTCACAGGTATTAAGAAAATATAACACATCTAGTTTAATCTTGAACTCATGTAAAAATTAGAGATCACAAATATGAGGTTCTTGGGCAAGATCCTTCTGGAAATCCCCCTAAATTCTTAGAGGCAGTGAATACTTCTAGTGAAATCCTGACCTTCAGCTTGAGGGCTATTTTTAGTTCCTCTAATTTTTAAAATCCCTTTACAGTCAGAAAACCAGCCTAGAAATGCCCCAACTAATGATCTGAGTTAGAAGAACTCCACAGAGACCAAATATTATATTCTATGGCACTGTGTTGCCTTTTCCTCTTTCATTTTTTTTTCGCTGCAATGAAAAATGATTCATACAAAAGAAGCTAAAATAGTAAAAACAGAAAGAAGCCATGAGAAAGACTGCTTAACAATTTCCAGTCATGGCTGGGGATTGGGGAAATTGAAAACAGGCCAAGAATGCTTACTTTTCAGCCATGCCCTAGAATTCGTTTTGGTTTCAGTACAAGAGAATCATTTTTGTGAAGGAGAGCTACAAGGAGACTGTGAGATCACATTTCTTTCCCTTGATCAGGAGCGGAAGCATTGTGAAGGGATCATGCAGTCCCTGAGAAAGCACCTGAAAGAAACTGATTATAAGAAACATAAAATACACTGGCTCCCTCCTTACCCACCTCCCTGCTGTCTCCACCCTCAGTTCCAGGGTCAGTGGAAAAAGGCATTTGAGTTCTATTGGAGATGTATTCAGTAACAAAAGAACAAGATTGAGCCTTGATAATTCAGAAAAATGAAACTTGGAGAAGGTTAAGCTTGCTATTTCTGAGAGCAGGCATTCCTTCCAGAAAATACACGAAAGTCCTAGGGACGTCTCCAGCTCTTTGTACTCCTAATAGAGAAAGCACTTTGCTTTCACTCAGTAAGACTTTCATTACTTTTTTTTTTTTTCAATTCTTTGCCCTAATCTCAGGATGAGAGGGAAAAAAAAGAGGGAAGGAAAACAGAGTGCTCCTTATTTAGCATTGTGGGGATTCCTTTTGTGTGTTTGAATCATTATTGTGCTGAAAAAATGCCAACCCCACCACTTAGAGTAAGAAAATGCTGTCGAAGGCTTTCCCACCTCTACCACAAACCCCCCGCCCCATCATCAGTGAGGCTACAAGTGTATATTGATTTGTTAAATTCAGTTCTTTCAGCAGCTACATCAAATATTGCTGATATTCCTTTAAAAACATTTCCGCCCAAAGAGCAAATTCTCAGACTCACTGAGTTATTCATGGTTTAGAAAAAAGAGATTCTTTATGATAACGTATAAAAGTGTGTTGCCAAAAAAACCCTTGGAGTGAAAGATTAATGGGAGCAAGAGGAGTAGAGTGAATTAGGAACACTTTCCAATGTGACTTACTGTGAATCCATACGGTTCCAAACTCTTGTCAGGATTCCATAAACATTATGTCCTCCCTACAGGGAAGTAGCTGTCACTGGTGCTGTGTTGGAGAATTCTGGAAGGCCAAGGGAAGTATATCTAGTCATTCCTTTCTGGCCGAGTGGGGACTTTGGATTAAGAGACATGGTTCATAAAGAACTTGTTTAGAAACGCTTGCACAAAGGGTCCGAAAGAAAAAGCTTTCAACTTTATCGTCTGTGAGAAGTATAAGCATTTGATGGTACTGATGGAAAAAATTGGGAAAATCAAATAAAAGTCATATGAGTCTGGCGAAACATACTATGGTACATCCATACAACGGAAACTATTCAGCAGTAAAAAGGAACACACTACAGATAAATGCAATAAACTGTATGGATCTCAAAGGCATGATACCGAGTGAAAAATCACACTCTTAAAAGGTTGCATGGCATATTATTCCATTTATATAACATTTTCAAAATAAGAAAATTATGGAGATGGAGAAGAAATCAGTGGTTATCAGGGCCTATGGAATAGGTGGAGAGTGTGGCCATGAAGAATAACACAAGGGAGTCCCTCTGTATGTCTATTATACAAATCTGTTCAGGTGATAAAACCTCATAGAACTGTGCACAAGGACTTACAAAAAGAAACAGAAAAGAAAAAAAAAAAAAGAAGATCAGAGCATGCAAAAATAAATGAAATCCAAGTAAGGTTGAGTTGATTGCATTGTGCCAATACCAATTTCCTTGTTTGGAAAATGTATAATGTGCAAGGTGTTATGTAAGATGTTATCATTAGGGGAAGCTGAGTGGGGATGACTACAAAGAACATTCCTGTACTATTTCTGTAATTTCTTGTGATTCTATAATTATTTCCCCCCAAAAAATGTTAAAAATATTCCCAGGGGGTGCCTGGGTGTCTCAGTCATTGAGCATATGACTCTTGATTTCAGCTGAGGTCGTGATCTTAGGGTTCTGGGATTGGGCCCTGTGTCTCAGACTCGGCCCCCCGCATGGAGTCTGCTCCCCCTCCTACTCTCTCTTCGTCCTTCCCCCCTTCTCCTCTCTCTCTCTCTCAAATGGATGGATAAATCTTTAAAAATATGTTGTTAGGGGATCCCTGGGTGGCGCAGCGGTTTGGCGCCTGTCTTTGGCCCAGGGCGCGATCCTGGAGACCCGGGATCGAATCCCACATCGGGCTCCCGGTGCATGGAGCCTGCTTCTCCCTCTGCCTGTGTCTCTGCCTCTCTCTCTCTCTCTCTGTGGCTATCATAAATAAATAAAAATTAAAAAATAAATAAATAAAAATATGTTGTTAGGAAACAACATTTCTGCAAACTTATATTGATTGATTGATTGATTGATTCATTTAAAAGGCAATTTTTTTTGCTGACCACCTTTTTTTTTTTTTTTTTTTTGTGAAGGTTCTGAATACACAGACAAAAGGCATGGTAAAAATACAACTTAATCATAGCATATTTGTGGTACCAATGAACACACAAATGCAAAATTAAAGTGTACAGTAGAATACAAAGTTGTATTACATAATGTACCATGTACAAGCTTTCTTGAGAGCACAGAGGAAGTTGTGAACATTCTCTGCCTGAGGTATTAGGGGACGTTTCCTAGAAGTGTGATGTTTTTGTTTGACATTTAAGAGTGACTTGTTTGTCAGGTGGATTGAGGTTGTAGCATTTCTTTAAATGGGATCCTTGCATTTTATCTCCATGAAGAGACACTTCACTTAGAAAAGTGCTCATGTAGACTTTTAGAAGCTCAGCCATTTGCTGTCAAGCTGCCATCCCAGCATAAATTTTCCCTGACTTCAAGGAATTTGGAACTATAGAAATGAAAGATGTTTCACTGCAACGCTTTCTTTTCTCCCATAATGACCTTTTAATATAACTTTCCTAGATTACCATCTGTAGTAATCACAGTTCTCCAGGGAAACAAATCTCTCTCTCTGTATCTATCTATCTATCTATCTATCTATCTGAATTGAAAGTATCGGCTCATATGAATATGGGGCCTATGTATTCTATGATCTGCAAGCTGGTGACCCAGGAAAACCTGAAGCTGGCTAGAGCCCACAGTGGTATAGATTCTTGTCTGAGTCTGAAAACTTGAAAACCAGGAGCACTTTGGTGTAAGTCCCAGTTGGAGGGCAGCAGAAAACCCGTGGTCCAGCTCAGACACTCAAATGGAGGACAAGTTCAACCTCCTTCTACCTCTGTTCTATTCAGGCCTTCACTGTACCTTCAGTGTGGATGGTGCCTACCCACACTGGGAAGTGCAATCTGCTTTACTTAGTCTACCAACCCAAATATCTTCTGGAAATACCTCGCAAACACACATAAGAAAAAAAAAAAACATTAAGTAGGCATATGGGCATTCCATGGCTCAGTCAAGCTGATACCTAAAATTAACCATCATACCTTCTTGTATGTCTCCTTCCCCTCAAATAGAGTGAGAGTTAATGAATAGTGAATAGTACCTGGTCAGTGTGGCCCTCTGTCACCTTTTTTCTCCACCATGGGATCTCAAGAAGATCACAGACACCAAAAACATATAAAGGTAAGGGTAATAAAAATGTCTCCTTTGATCACCTCCATGCATACCTGAAGAGGTTGTATCTGAACAGAAAAGTGTTACTCCCAAAGACTGGATGAGGAGACAGCCATCACTTTCTCCCTTTCTTTTTTTCTCCCTAGTGATAAGGAACACTGGAATCTCTTAGAGACGGTCCTATACAAAATGGAACATACATACATACATACATACATGATATTGGAAGACCCGGGGGACAATTCTTAAAAGACTCCGTGTTTCTTGGCCATCTGACTGTAGTTAGACACGCTCTTATCCTGCCCTCCCACACACAATTATAAAGTGAACAGAATATAGTTTACATGTATACTTTGTGCCAGGCTCTGTGTTTGGTTTCATCTCAAATCCTACCTGTCCCATTGTAGTAAGTGATACAAGACCCAGTTCAAACAAGCCCTGCCAGTTTCCAACTGGATTAGTGGTTCAGATGGAGGAAGAACACATTTCCTCCTTTCAATGTTGTTCATCTAACCATGTTCTGTTTTGTTATTTTTTTACACAAGCTGAGCAATCTTTCTTAAGGGCAATCTGAATATAGAATCCCCCTTACTTAAAACCATTCAATAACCTTGAAAGTGCCTAATAAAATATAAGCTCTCAAGCTGACAAAGCCATGTATGATTTGGTACCATTTTCTCCTAGATTATATCACTTTTCTTTCCTGTCTCTCAGAGTTCATCTCCTTCCTATCATTCCAAGTAAGCATACACACTCCACAATCATGAACATATATTTTCTTTCAGACCTTTTCATGTATGTTTGCCTTTCATACCTGCAGATCCATCAATCTAAAAAAGCCTCCACCAAAATTCCACTGCCTACCACTATATCCACCTTTCTGGGTCTTACCTCCAAACAGAGTTCTTAGTGCTCTCAAGTTCCTTGCACATTTCTGAGTTTTCTGCAGGAGTATAGAAATAGTTTTTGCATATTTTATCCCTAACATCTAGAATAGGCACCAGCCTACAGGAAGCTCCCCCAAAATTGTATTTCTAATAAAAGATCATCAGTTGACATAGGGAGAGAAATCAGTTTTGATACCACACTAAAACATAGAGCATCATACATATTGAATGATTCTGAGTGACAAAACTGGGGAATGAGTCTCAGTCTGCACACACACACACACACAGAGTGGGTGTGAGGAGCGAGAGAATAAGAGAGAGGGGGAGAGAGAATAGCAACAGATTTTGGTGATGAAAGGTTTGGGAGACACTAACAGCTTCTGAGTTCCCATGTCCACAAGTAGAAGTGTTTTTATACTTATAAACTGTGGAATACACTCATCCATTCATCCAACATTTATCTACACCTGCTTTGTGATCATTATTAAGCTCGCCCCAGGACCAAAAAGCGAAGATATATCCCATGATTTCAAGGTGCTCAAAAGTGAAAAAAAAAAAAAAGTTGTATTGAAAAAAAAAGATACAAAGAAGGTTTGAGGGCAGTGGCCCAGTGGTTTAGCGCCACCTTCGGCCCCGGGGTGTGATCCTGAAGACCTGGGATCGAGTCCCACATCAGGCTCCCCTGCATGGGGCCTGCTTCTCCCTCTGCCTGTGTCTCTGCCTCTCTCTCTGTGTCTCTCAAGAATAAATAAATAATTTTTTTTAAATAAGGTTTTTTAAGAGATGAGTAAACTGTCTCCCACCTTCAAAAAACTAATTCCCAAAAAAAAAAAAAAAAAAAAAAAAAAACTAATTCCCCAATGCTGGTATGCAGCACCTAACTTTTATCTATGCCCAATAAATACAAAGCTGATAACAGTGTTGCAGAAGATATATTCCATGCAGTTATATTATGTACATATTTTTGAAAATACCTTTTTTTTAACTTTTGTGTTCTTTACACCATGGATTCTGTTTTCTGTGGTCATTCACTCGTTCCAGGTGGTTCTGTGAAGAAAGGGACAGGAGAATGAAGGTGTCAGAAAATACAAGTCTGGTTCTAACCATGTTGATAACTGACTGTGTGACCTTGACCTTAGACAGGTTATTTCTCTTTTCTTGGTCTTGGCTATTTTATATAACCGTAGACAATCTAAATCAGGGTGATTAAAGATGTAGTTGTGAATAAGTATAATCTTTATTGACTAAAGAACGTGTTCAACAAAGTTAAAGGACTCCATTTGTTCCACATGGGACAAAATATAAAACAGCTATGGACTTTTGTTGACATTTGTATTTGTCTTTTTTTTTTAAATCTTGGGACAAAATGTTCTTTTCTCTTTTCTAATATGGATGTTTGGCATCAGTGCCTTCAGAATCCTTTGTCATTTGTCCATGGAGCTGCATGCACCTCTCAGTAATTCTCCATCTCCACTCCATGGCAATTTGTTGGCCAGATGTTTCTCTCTGATGTCCCTGTAATGGGAAATACAAAAAAATAATCAGAACAAATGTGTCCCCAGTACAAAGAACTTTTGGATAGTACTTTATTTCACACAAAAACTTTTAAAAGGTTGGAAAACACTGGAACACACTGGAAAAAAATGCAAAGTGGACTCAGAGAAGACAAGCGAGCTTTATATGATGTGGGCACATTTCATTCAACATTCTCATGCTATTTTCCAAAGAGAACATTGGCATGATTAGAAAAAGAGAGAGAGAGAGAGGGAGAGAGAAAGAGAAAAAGAGCTATGTCTGGTTTTGTTATTCACAGACTAAAGTTGGATGTTTTGGGGAGTCTCAGTTTCCACAACTATACAATAAAGATATTGGAGTAAAAGAGTATTAAGGCTGTGTTTGTAAGCTTGAAAATTTATGCACAATAAATATTAATTTGGGAAATATATGTGTACACCTATACATGTTTATACATATCACAGTGTATGGAACAAAAAGAAAAGTTTATGATTAAAGCAGGATGGTGGTGTCAAAGCCAACACCACTGGGCATCTTGCTCCCAATCTTGAGCCCATCCAGAAACACCCATGTGAATATATGTACACACATACATTATTCATGTGTGCATGCACGTGTGTGTTCATGCTACACTACCAGGCTGTAGGGTCAAAACTTTTTAATTGATATCTGAATCAATTCTGATCAAAAGACTTAAAAAGGTGTGAAAACAGTAATTTTAAAATCATACTTTAAATGTCATTAAATTACTAGATATTGACAAACTGCTTCAAAAATGCCCAGATTTTTTATTGTTTATTAATTTATTCCAGTATTACAGACATATGTTCATATGTCAGTTATGTCATTAGTTTTCATTGACTTTACTAGAAAGGTCAGTAAAATGCCCATGCCTGTTGAGCTGTTCTACTTCTTGCTTCTGTAAATTGTCTTCAATACACTTAATGCGTTTCCTTTTTAGTGTATAGCATAGATACAGTAGATCCTAGCTATTGCAAATACTTTTTCCCCTGAATATATTGTTTATCTATTTTCTTTTTCTTGTTGTATGTAACTCAATAAGATTTCTAATCTCTCTTTTGTCTAATAGGACTTAACTGCTATTTTCTAGATAGAGTGGTTGTACATGAAATTCTTAAAAGAGCCCACAGTGCTGCATATGAATGACCTGATTCAATATTATCTGCTAATTCCCCTCCCTTTCTTGTAGCCAGATACCTACCTTGCTTTTCCTTAAATACCTCAAGCATGCTCTCAATTGGAACCTCTGTATCAGATTTGACTCTGTCTAGAGTTCTGTTGCCTAAGGAATCCCCAAGTTTCCAATTCCCTTCTTCAAGTCTTTTCTCTACTGCCACATTGTCAATGAGCTCACTTTATAGAATTACTTAGTATTGAAATTTTACTTACTCTACACCCACATCGTCTGGCCAAAGCATTCATAATCTCTCTTTCACCTTTTACTTTTTTTTTATTCCTTTCTTCCGTAGCCTTCGTTACTTCCTGACAAAATAGATCGTAATTATTTATTTTGCTTTCTATTTTCTGCTAGCTCTTAAACATGGAGTTTTGTTTATTTATGTGCCTTAAGGCACCTAGCATAAAGATTCAATAAATACATATTTATTTATTTTTTAAATAAATACATATTTAATGATTAAAAGATACATTCACTTTCTAGTTTTTCATGAGATAATTTTGATATCCTTTTTATTATCATCGCTTTTATATTTCTCTATTTAGGTGAGGTTTCTATTCTAAATGGGATTTCTTTTTCTGCACAGTATGAGAGAATGGTCCACTTTCATTAACTTCCAGATGGATTGTGGCTGTTCCAGCTCCATTTAATAAATAACATACCTCTCTTTCCACTTAATTAATATAATGTCTTCATTATGCCACTAGAATATGATACGTATTTAGGTTCAAATCTAGATTCTCTTTTCTTATTAAGTGACTTTTTCCCCCCATTCTAATGTTATACTGATTTGATTATAGTCACTTGGGACTATGATCTTTCTATTTAGAACTACATCCCATTTGAATTTCCAGTTTATCCTTACCTTGCTTGATTTTTTTTCATTTCTAGCATACTTTTCAGTTTATAGCATACCATACAATGTTATTTATTGATTATCTTCATTGGTTATATTTAACTTATCCTCTCTAGAACATGTACTCAATAAGGTCAAGTTTCTTTTGTTAACTTATTTTATCCCCATGTACCAATAAGAAAGCCAAATGCCTGGTTAGCGCCCAATAACTTTAAAAAGTAAAAGACTGCATTTTTATTTCCACATGTATATTGTTAAAATAGAAAAAAACACTATTGTTAAATATATCTTTTCTTTATCAACCTTACCAAATATTGCATTAATTATTATATATTATTATTCTAAAACTCTCTATGTAGAGACACCTGGGTGGCTCAGCAGTTGAGCATCTGCCTTTGGCTCAGGGCATGATCCTGGGGGCCCAGGATCGAATCCTGCATCAGGCTCCTCGCAGGAAGCCTGCTTCTCCCTCTGCCTGTGTCTCTGTCTCTTTCTGTGTCTCTCATGAATAAAAAAATAACATTTAAAAAATAAAACTCTCTAGGTAAACAATCAACATCAAAACAAAACTAATTTTAATCTCTTCTTTCCAAATGTTTATACCTTTTTTGTTTTAAGATTTTATTTATTTATTCATGAGAGACAGACACAGAGAAAGAGAGACAGAAACAGAGGGGGGAGAAGCAGAGGCAGGCTCCTCACAGAGAAGAGAGCCTGATGGGGGGCTCCATCCTGGGATCATGACCTACGCCTAAGGCAGACGTTTAACCGACTGAGCCACCTAGGCACCCATGTTTATGCCTTTTATGGGAATTTCCCTTCTTATTTTGTTTGTTGAGACATCAATATATTATTGTATAATAACAGATATAGTGAATACTCCTGCACAAACAGACACTAGGCCAGTGCCTCTCACCCAGTTAACACTCCCTAAATCTCTGCTGAATGAAATTTGCTGAAGAAAACTACTTATTATGTCATGCTAAATTAAAAGCAAGACGTACCAAAATGTTGTGTGGAACAAACCAGTCAAGAAAGAGTACATCCTGCATAATTTATGCTTTTATGAAGCTCAAGAACAAACAAAATTAATAATGGTGATAGACATCAGAATAATGGTTACCTCTGGAGATGGCATTCACTTAGATGAGCAGGAGAAAGCTTTCTGGGATTCTACAGGTATCTTTGATTTAGTTACAGGATATACAGGTGCACACATACATCAACTCTGTTCACTCTGTTCTACGAATGGTAAGACTTAATTTGAAATAAACCATACAACAGCATATATAAGGATTTATAAATTGCAAATATGAGTGTGGAATGGTATTTAATTAATTTAGAAAATAAACATATTAAGGGCTTTGTCCTCGGAGGTTGGAACTACGAGAAAGTTTGTCTTTGTAAGTCTTACGCATCTTACAATTTTCTGTGAAGGTTATATATATTTTCATAAATAAATCCAAGGACTTTATTTTATCATTATACCCCAGTGCCTATAGAGTCTGATACAGAATTTGTACTAAAAAGTGAGTATAGTTGGGGCACCTGGGTGGCTCAGTCTGTTAAGCATCTGCCCTCTGCTTAGGTCATGATACCAGGGTCCTAGGATCCTTCACCACCTCGGACTCCCTGCTCAGTGAAGAGTCTGCTTCTTCCTCTGCCTCTGTCCGTCCTCCTCCCCACTCCCCACTTCTGCATATGTTCTCTTCCTCTCCCTCAAATAAATAAATAAAATTCTAAAAAATGAATATAGTCAATATAATTAGCAATGGGAATGTTAGTCTGAGTCAAAAATTTTGAGTAGAGATAGATATTCCAGCTTACTCCATAAATTTGTCTTAAAGTAAATGTTTTCTTTTAGTACGAGTGCCTAGAAGAGTTTCTGACACATAGGATGCTCATTAAATATTTGTTGAATGAGTGAGTCAATTTGAAGTGCACTAAAGATTCTCACAGTGGGTTTATGTATCTCTTGGAAGCAGATCCTGAGTATCCTCTACCTGAGATAGACTTGTGTTTGTATCTGCCAAGATAAGTAAGATAGGAATGAGTAATGGGGCATTCTCTGAAAGAAAAATCCTTTTACCTTTAATGGCGAGTCATGGAGCATAGCAGGAAAATGGATGAAATTTAATGTCTGGAAGATTAACTTGGAATCCTGATTTTGCCACATTCTCTTTATGTGAAGTTTGTCTCCCTGCCCAAATATTCAGAGCCTGATTTTCTTCATCTGCAAAACAGAAATGTTTCCGAAATTGAATGAGATAATAGTAGTCAGCCTCTCCTAAGCATTCACTACATGCCACCCTCTATGCTAAGAACATTGCATATGTTACCACATTTCTTGTATATGAAGTATGTAAATTACTTAGCATAGAGCTCAATAAATATACATTTCTTCACTCTGGTGATTGAATTCTTAAGACCATTCCAATTAGCTTTCTTTAGAGTTTACATTATTTGATTTCTTTAGATTGTGTAAATTATTCTAGATTGTACTTCCCTCCACCCTTTGCCTAATGACTTTCATTCTTCAAAGGAGTCAGCCACTCCCTTCTTGAGTTGTATAAAGTTCACTGAATTACCAAATCTTAGTGTGGCCTTTGATGGCATATAATATTTTTTGCAATAAATACAGTGTTCTCTCTGATATAAGGTCATTGGATGGCTTAAGGATACTTTGAGTAAAGTAGAATTATACTCTTCTGATACACTGAATTCTATTTTTTGGTAACTCTGTGCCTTAAAATTTCAGACCTTTTGTTCTGTTCTCTGAAACAGCATAGTTCTCTGACAAACTCAAGTTGGTTGAATATCAAAATCTTCATGAATATAGCATACAGATAACAAGTAAGGTGACAATAGCTCTATTCTACAATTTTAAACTTTGGTGGCAATGGCATCTTAGATTTAAGATTTCTTAACTCAGAGAAAAGTAAAATTTGGAATTGGTGCAATATGGGGAATAAGAATGTTGGTTAAAGAAGGATTTCTGGGCCTCCAGGGACTTCGGCCAGCATAGGAGCTACCCTGGTGAAGAGTGTGGAGAAGCAGTCTGCTGAGGACATGGCATAAAGGAGAGAGAAAAACACTCATGGAGTCTCCTCCCGGAAACGTGGGTTTGGGAAAGGTTACTGGCTGAGCAAGTGGTTGCAAGACCGTAACTTGAACCGCATAAATAGTGTCAAAATAAGTAGGAATGTCTGTCCCCTTAGTTTTGCCTAAATTCCTCCATAGTGAAGATGGATATTTGTGGAGTGTGTGCTCTGTGTCAGTCTCTACGCCAGGTATTTCCAGGAGTTATTCCATTTATTATTCAGATCAGCCTCTGAGTTAGGGATTGATAACTCACATGAAGACATTGAGGCTAAGGGAGGTGAAGTGGAAGAAATGAGAGGAAAAAAACATATAAAAGCTTCCCTCATCTGGAACACAAATAAGAATGAGGCATGAGTTTTTAAAAAAAGTACTGAGATTTCTCTCTCCACCCCCTCCCAGCTTTTTTTAATGTCCCCGAAAGGCTGGGATTAGGAATCCTCCCACAGCCCATCTCTCCTGAGAACTTTCATAGCACGACTTCTGATTAAACTAACAGATTAGACCCAATGGCATAAGGCACAGCTTCTCTCCTTTGAGAAAGAACAAATAAGAATGAAGTGTTAGATTGCAAAGCTAATTATATATTCTGTTCAAGTGTCAACCATCTGTTGCAATTGTTTAAAAAGCAGACATAAGTCAACTGTTGGGGTGAGATGTTTACCGTTGTGAACACACAGAAAGTTTATGACACCATAGAGATTCGTTGTTCTAGCACGTGCCTGGAGGCTGCAGTGGGATTCTCAGAATGTCTTGGAAGGCCCACCTTCCTGTGAGAGGGTAGGTGGTAGCTCCAGGTAACTGATGATTAAGTACGAGTCATACTTCAGAACCAGAAAGGATTTTTAAAGAATCAGTGGTCTCAGTTCACAGATGGAAAACTGAGATACAGTTAGGGCGAGGCACTTCCTATTTACACTTTACACTTAACAATTTTAGCATTTACAGTGTTCTGCAGAAATTTTGTGTTTGCCCACAGAGCCCTCCCTCAGGTGTGGTAAGTCCCTAAAGGAAGGGATGAACATTATTGTCTCCATTTGAAGTGTGTAGAATAGTACCCGACACATCACAGTCTCTAGGATATGCTATAAAAATATAGTTAGCTCTAACATGGGTGAAGATTTTTCTGGCAAGGCCAAAATGCACAGAGAATGTGACACATTCCAGTCGTGCTTTTCTATTCTGTATCGATTCCTTCATTGAATAAGCTGGACATTCGGTCAAGCTGTGGCTTCCGAGAATTCTCTAATAAGAACAACTGGAGGGACGCCTGGGTGGCTCAGTGGTTGAGCGTCAGCCTTCGGCTCAGGGAGTGATCCTGGGATTCCGGGATCCAGTCCCACATCGGGCTCTCTGTGAGGAGCCTACGACTACTCCCTCTGTCTATGTCTCTGCTCTGTCTCTGAATGAATAAATAAAATCTTTAAAAATATAAAAATAAAATAAAAGAAAAATTGGAATTAGACTGTAAGTTGGTTTCAGTTTACTAAAATTGAATTGAAATCCAACTTTAAAGAATACTGCCTGGAGAAGGAAAACCATTTTCCTTTGACTTACCTCATTCTATTTCTGAGTGAATGAAGAAGTCCTTTTGAAGTGATTTTTGACCTTGTGTGCTATTGAATAAATCTAGTCCCCAGGACAATCAAGGGGAGGATGTTACAGGCATCATGGATAGGGCTGCCTAGCCCAGTTTTATTGACATCCACAATTATGGTAGACATGGGAGTCCTTCTCTGGCATTGCTAAACTGGGGGCACCCATCAGGGATCAGGACTGCACAATCACCCTATCACATTGCATGGAGTGTGTTCTCTTTCATTGATTTGAAGTCTGCCTTTTTATGATTCTTATTGTTGTTGTTGTTTTTTCTCTATCTCTGCCATCACCAGCCACACCTTCCTAGACAACTTCCTTCTATCTCTGTGGATCTTCCCATGTTGATAAGAATTTTGTTCTTCTCTTTTTTTGTTCAAAAAAAAAAAATTGTGAACTCTTTTTACTTGTTTCTCATAAAACTTATTATCTAGACCATGGGACCATTTTCTGTGTAAACATTCCAGTTGTCGATGACCCTATTAAAATGAAATGCTCAGATTCAGCCAGTGGAATTTGTGAGGAATATTTAACAGCGCCAGCGCCAGTAGCACTCCCCATCTAAGTTCCTATCTAACTGAATGCATACTCAGGGAGTCAGGAATGGATAAGTAATGATTTCAGTTTAATTACTATGCTAGGCAACTGTACACAAGTCTACCTCAGGATTTCAGTAGGATACTGACTTTTGAAGCTATCTGCATGCCTTTTCAAAGATAAGCATGAAATAGAGAATAAAATGAAGCCCAGTAAAAGTAGCATTATCATGGGCCTCTGAAATTAGATTAGTAGTTTTTCCTCCCAACAGGAGAAACCACTGGAATTCACAGAGGGGCAACTCTAAAGTGTTTCAACAATACTGCCTCCATTTGGGAGTTGGGTCCCCTTGGCAGCACTTAAAAAACTAAAAATAGGTACCTTCTTCCAGCCTAGAGGGAAAATAAATGAAAACAAATTATTGCAAGAGAAGGCATTGATTTTTTTTCACATTATGCTTAGTTTCAATATTGGAGTTATTATGTTAAAACTATGGCCACAAATACCTCAACCTCACAACTATTTTTATTCTCTGTCTTTACTATTCTTATGGTATGAGCACCACTTCCACCCCAGAATAGTCTCTCATACTCCTCAAACAACCACCTCACCCTCTTACCCAGTAGGATGCTTTTATAAATCGTTATCCCTTTAGTTTCTAGAAGGATAAAACAACTGTCAATGTGTCTTATTTCTTATGCATTTATTTATATTTTGTCTTACTCCCCTCCTCCCAAAGATTCAAGGTGAACTGCAACATAAAGGTATATAATAACATAAAATAAATAAAAGCAAGAATAAGAAAATAGGGCTAGGGAAAAATATTGAAAATAGAAATTCAAAATTGTGAAATGAAACCGAGTGTTATGGTCATAAGAAATTACATCATGGCCACTTTTTCCTTCTTATTTGGTCCTGGTTTTCTTGAAAACCACATAAAATAAATTATATTATTTTGTTTTTGTCATAAAAAGGAAGAAGATCATTA
The DNA here is from genome assembly GCF_048418805.1 of Vulpes vulpes. Taxonomy (NCBI): domain Eukaryota; kingdom Metazoa; phylum Chordata; class Mammalia; order Carnivora; family Canidae; genus Vulpes; species Vulpes vulpes. The sequence goes on along the minus strand of NC_132791.1, from coordinate 185,897,538 downwards.
TTTTCTCCTGGGTATTTTTATCCCAATGTTGATTATAGTTAATTTTTGTTTTATTTGGACCTCTCTTTATTGTAGTTAAGACTGTTTTGGCTAATATTAAGAATAGTTTGTGCTCCAGGAAAAATACATGATATGACAAATATAAGATACAGGAAATAAATGAAGACAGCAGAATCCATGTAGCTCAGATCCCATAGCTCAAATTTTTGCAATTCTCTCAGCAGGAGCATTTGTTTGCCAGAAATGTATTACAACACAAAAGGGAAGACTGAAACTATTGTCATCACAAGGTCCAGATCCCTCTGGATCCCACTCGGTCTGAATGAGTATGACGCTCTCACTGCCCTACCTAGGGCAACGTGTCCTGTTACATACTGGGTTGATCCTGTTGTGGGCTGGACGTTTAAGGAGCTCTGGGTGAGAAGTGAGTGCCCTGAGGAATAGATTCAGAGGGGCTCTAGCACGGTATTGGGAGACACTGCTAGACAGAGCATGATTGGCACAAAAGGAAGCTGAAAGGCCAAGTTTTCAACTATGTTCTCAAGAAGTTGGTAGTAAACAAAGCAAAAGAATGAGGCAGAAACTACTAGGGTTCAAGGTTTAAAAAAATACCTGTTGTTCTTGTTATTAAAAGGAAAGAAATAAGTTCTAGGTTCATAGAAAGAACAAATGAAAATGTGTGTGTATATATATATATATATATATATATATATATATATATAGCAGAAAAATAGGACAACTGACACAGTGATAGAGAACATGGAAAGTTAATATTTGGTTGGCTGGATTCACATTGGATCCGAGCTATCTCTCTTTTTTCTAGGAAAGATATAATGTTGTTGAAGATAGGAAATACTCCCTTATCCCTGACTCCAGGGACCCAAGACCCCCCGGGGTCTTGCTTGACTACTGAGCCATCCACCATGGGATCATCCACACTCTCAGTTACATGGTGAAAAACAATGGTCCTAAGTAGCAATGTCCTCAGAACAGGATCTGAATCATGGCAGGAAACATCCATTTCTGTAATGAAATTTTTTCATCGTTAGGCAAACTACTTGGTGCCACGAAAAAATTAGCTAGAGGGTGTTCAGGATAGATATTTACTTTAGAAGAACTGGCATCTTTGGAATGGAAATTAAAAAGAATCTCAGTCTTTTTTTTTTTTTTTAAGAGTTTATTTGTTTATTCATGAGAGACACAGAGAGAAAGAGAGAGAGGCAGAGACACAGGCAGAGGGAGAAGCAGGCCCCATGCAGGGAGCCTGATGAGAGACTCAATCCCAGGACTCCAGGATCACACCCTGGGCCGAAGGCAGGCGCTAAACTGCTGAGCCACCCAGGGATCCCCCAAGAATCTCAGTCTTATAGAATGAGTAAGATCTACCAGAAATGAGGCTCCACTCCTTAAAAATATTTATCATGTAGCTATTTACTCTTGGAGAGAGAATGCTGAAGACATTTTCCCCATGGTTGCCTAACCTAATGCAGAGCAGAGAACTGACCAGAAGAAACAAGAGTTAGGGACAACATGCAACGTGAGGCATTCAGATCTAACTTGTAAACAATATCACATCAAATCATTCTTTATGAACTCCAAACTCTCAATAAATGAACAAGAAATGCAGTATTTTAAACAAAAGGAAGCCATGTCCTTTACTATACAATATACTTGAGCTGAATGACTTTGGATTTTATTTTGAGATGTAAAGCTCCTTACTAGTGTGAAATATTTTAGCCTGCACTCATATTAAACCATCATACTTTAAATAGAAGCTCTATATTAAAATATATACATACATTCAGCCTATAGGAGGGAATATAGAGAAAACTTAAAATTCCATCCCTGCCATTGGCCTAGTCTGTGACTATGGGAAAACATCCTAAGCTTTCTGAGTCTTTGATTACACCTGAACCTGATTTAGCCAAAGCAACTGTCTTTTATTGTTTGCAAAACAGGGATACTGGTGGTAGCAATCTCATAGGTATTTTTTAAAGATTAAATGATATAAAGTATATGAAAAGGGCCTGGACATAAATCTGCAGAAAGTAGAATAGATTGTTTTATCAAGGTGCAATGGGGTGAGTCTCATAATTCCAAAATTCTCTTGGAAAGATGATGAAGGCATTGATTGGAAGGAAGAAAAAAGGGAAAGCACTGACAATAAAAAAAAAAAAAAATCCTAGCCTCCAGGAGAGCTCAGGAGGAAAATACCTATATACATATATATATATACATATATATACACATATATATACATATATATACATATATATATATATATATATATATACACACAGTCAGAGCCATTAAAAAAAAAATCTAATGATTGATTAAAAGAAAAAAAAAATCATCCAGAGATGAAGAATTCTCTTTGCTAGAACTTGACTGGGTGACATAGGGATGCTTCAGATAATTAAGAGTGGTTAGACCAAAATTGCTCTAATATCCCAGAGTAAGGTATCAAATGTAAGGCCAAGAAGGCAAGGGGTCAGTATCACAGCTATTGAGTATCTTGATTGATGTTAGGGAGCCTCATGACAAAGGTCAAGGTACAATGATGAACTTCAAGTAACTGGGGTTCGGAGTAAGGAATGTAATGCCATAGAGGTACAGCAATAACAAAATGGATCATTCAGTTGGGGAAAGTGATTATAAGCATTGTTCTAAGGCAGACTCTCGTTACCAGCCAGAATTCAAGAAGAAGCCAGACCCCAGTTACCCAGACTAAGGAGGACTGGACACATAGGGAAAGACACTATCGTGCAAGAGAAAGAAGTTATCAAAACCCAGAGAAAGCAAACTTGAGAGCTCCTTACTGTAGCAGATTTAGCCTTCAGTAGACAGGTGATATCAACCTTTGGCAACTGAACAGGAAGGGAACCTTCTCTTGCTACAATGAAGAGTTACTGATGATAGCTTGTGGCCGAATCTAAGTGGTGCCAGAGGGCAGGATAACTAACTGATGAGGTCCTTGGCACAGAACAAGTAAAGGGCATGATGTAGAACAGGAGGGATAAACAGGAGGTGCCTGTCCTACCTGCCCAAGGTGACAAACAAGAGGAGGTGAAGGCATAGTTTAAACCCAGGCAATATGACTCTACAGAGTCAGGCTTCAGGAATGAAGATGTCAAAAGAGTTTATAAGTTACGAAAATCATCAGGACTTATTTGTTAAAATCTACGGGTGAGTCTCTGTAGGCAGAAAAAGGAATCCAAGAAGCTTCCCAGATTTCTGTCATGGGTAGCAGAGTAAACGAATGATGGTTCTTCTTATTATTATTATTTATCTGTTGCTGGTTGCTTGTTTGATTTTATATTTGTTTTGATGCTGCGTATGTTATGAGCAGCATGAGCTACCTAGTAGCAGGTTGTTAGATATACAATTTTAGAACTTAAAGGATAAATGTGGCCAAGGATATAAATTGAGAGTTATCACAAAATTGAAACTTAAGAGAGCCTAGAGTATATCTATAAAATGAAGAGCCAAGAATCAACAAAGGGGCAAAAAAAAAAAAAAAAAAAAAAAAAAAAAGTAAAATGTCAGAAAAGGAAGGATAACCCTGGAAGAAAACAGAGAAGGAAGAGTAATAATGATGACAAAAGTAGTAATAAAATATCATGAATAATAGGTAACATAAAACACATATTTAACATGAGCTGTTCTAGATTTTTCCTCAATATTAAATCATTTCAATTATATAAAAATTCTTTGAGGCAAACAGTATTAAACTCATTTAACAAATGAAAGAAACATAGGCCTAGGGGCTCTAAGGCGGTCTTTTAAGATTGCATGGCTGGTCACATGCTAAATTGACATCCAAACCCAGGTCTCTGTTTACTGAATCCGTGAAACCTGTGATTGATTTTCAGAAATCAGCAAGAAAAAAAAAAAATGTGTCCTGGAAACCACAGTTAAGATTTCCAAGCAAGAGGCCTTTTCAGGAAAATTTAACACTATTTGTTTCTAACAACTGCTTTCTCTTCTTTAGACCCTAGAGCGATCCCTTCTCCCCCTGTGTTTTGAACTTGACAGCCCTGCACCATCTACTGTAGCTTCCCTAGACCTGTGGTTCTCAAAGGACAGCCTGCGTCAGACTCACGGGGAGGGCTTGTTAGCGCAGCGATTGCTGGCCCCATCCCCAAGGGTTTGGGATTTAGTAATTCCAGGATAGGCCCCGAGAATTTGCATTTCTAACAAATCCTCAGGTGACGCTGTAAATGCTGGTCTAGGGACTACACGTTGAGAACCACTGGTTTAAACCATGTCTACGGCTTTATAATCGCCCCACTATTAATAATTGCTCCAGAATTACCCAGTTGGAGTGTTTTATGGGGACACTGCCTAAATCAATATGCCACTGAAACCCTCCTGAAACTCAGCTTTCTAACAGTAAAATAAGGAAAAATAATACAATTGTTTCAGTCCTCTACTTTGTTGGAGGGATTAAATGAGAGCAAGTGCAAGGTACACAGCATGTATGAAGGCTCAGTATATAAGAGCAGTTGTTACCAAGTTGCAAAGTCTCATCCTCTCCTGTTTTCCCATGATACCCTGTATTCCAGCCAAACCAAAGTAATTAAAATTTCTCAACACATTCCTAGGGATACCATGGTCAGTGTAGGTGCTTTGATCTGAAATACTCTCTGGCAGCTTTTTTACTTCTTATACTTGTAATTAAATGCTTTAAGACTCCGTTGCTTTCCTGGAAGGGACACCTTCACTTGTTTCCGATGCCATCAGACTTTTATCCAATCCTACTTTAGCCCTATGACACAACACTTTGCCTGCTTCTCTCCCTGACTAGATTGTTACGGATATAAATAGTGTCTTATATATAGGTGTGAGTAACCACAGCTTCTTGTTTTGCACCTTGCTCTGAATAAATAGTAAATTTGAGTCAAATAGATGAGTGAATTATTGCTAGGTTTTGATTCTTAAGCAGTGACCATGTTTTTCAGTTTTGCCTAGGACACTCAGAAAAATAGAAATCCAAACCTAAAATGTCAGGAAATATTAGAATTGCAGGGGTATTATACACCTCTACTGTCACTGTTTCTCATTATCTGAATAAGACATAGCACAAGGAAGCAGATGGCTTGGGAAGGCATAAAATAAACATGAGTAACACAAAACCTGCCATTCAATAATGCTAATCACACCACAGATTTTGGACAGTGGCGTCTTCTCCACTTGCTAATAAAACTATTGTGAAACATATGTTCTGGGAAGAGTGAAAATAGATAAAGGAAAGTTAGCAAAATTTCAAACCTGCCACTTGCTTTGAAGTACTTGGTGTCTTTTTGGAATGCCTTTCTACAAATTCAGTGAGTATACATGAAAATTCCATTTCAGAAGGTTCTCCTAGCATCTGCAACCTTTCTATCACTTGCTTTAAAAACCAACCTCTGCTTTCTCTGAAACCCTATCATTTCCTTTGCAAAAGTATTTCGTATTCTAAAGCTGGGATGATTTGCATGGGTCCAGGGTTATTTTTTACAGAAGTGACAGCTTTTCAGCACAAATATTTTGAAGCCATTATATATAAACATTACTTTATATGTTTTTTTTTCTTTTTTTATATATGGTTTTTCTAAAGGATCATTTTAACTTGTAGAAGTTTTATAGTTTTGCATGTTGAGAACTTAAATGTTCAAACCAGTTACATCCAAAGAATAGTGAAACTTTTTATCCTATGGAGAAAGTCCTACAATATAATGTATTTGAAATAAAAACAGCATGACCCATTTCTGTATCAGAGAATAAGGCACCAGGTCAAATTCACCAAACCATTGGAAGGCATCGTGATATAATTTTACCCTTATTAAATTTTCCACCTTGGTCAGATCTTTACTTTTAACTTCAGTCAAAACACTATATTTCAAATGCCATTTCATTTTAATGATGTGTAAAACTGAAAGATAACAACATGCCCCAAATTAATGAACATATTGGGATCTTAACTCACAGATATTGGGCTCATAAAAATATACTTGATAATAATCCCAAACCTGTAATTTTTCTGTATCCTAATGAAATTCTTCTGAATCCAGCCTCCAAATACCTAGTGCTACGCAAGTCTCTAGGGAAGATGTCAGAACTAACTCATCCATCAAACACTTATTCTGTAATCCAGGCATTGTATTTGGCCCTGCCAATGCAGAAAAGAATGTCAGATTTGCCTGTTTGGCTCACCAAGAATCATTGTCAAACGAAGGAGACAGGCCCTTTGAAAAGTGACTATGCCCCAGTGAAATAGGTTCTGTGGTGAAGATATGAATGAAAGTGACGTAGAAAATGACAGACAACAGAGGGATGAGCTGGAAGAGCGTCAGAGTGATGACTCAATTAAATCAGGATGCCTAAGGGGGAATCTCCCCCTACAAGGCACCTACAAGCAAAGAAAGTCATGCTAAACAGAGAATTGAGGCTCCATGCTCTTTGACACACAACAACACATTGTGGACCCCATGAAGGAGCAGCCGTGTGTAATTCATGGGCCTTAGCATGATCCCGAGCAGTCTGCCGTGTGACTCACTGTACGTGACATACCAAGGGAAAGCGTGAATGGATTAAATGAACTGCGGTGCCTGCCCCGTGACTGTAAAGGTAATAGTTGAGTTTTGATACTAAAGATAGCATTGGGTCAGGAGTAAAGATTTAGGATTGATCTTGAAGGATAGATACAGTGAATCATTAAGGCTAAAATTTTTAAACCAAACTAAACTTTGAACTAATTATTCTTTCAACAAATGTTTGTCAATTACCTGTTATGTCCAATGTTCATTCAGTGAAGAACAAGTCAAGTATGACTCTTGTCTTTGCTTTAATCTGAATGGCCATTTTGATGATCAGCAAGTATAAAATAAAAGGAATGTTTCCACCATATTTCATGGTTTGTCCTACGAAGGAGAGGGTCAGCAGACTACACCTGCCTGCCAAGTCCTGCCAGCATTCTATTTTGGGAAATAAGTGATATTGTTACACAGCCACGCTCTTTGTTTATGTAGTATCTATTGCTGCTTTGAGCAGACGTGATAGAGGCCTATGGCCTATAAATCCTAAAATGTTTGCTACCTGGCTTTTTATAGAAAGGTTTGCCAACTCCTGCTATAAATGAAACAAGGAACAGAGAATTAAAATATCGGAGAGTAGTCCACTCTGGATAGAATTCCGAGAACGGCATTTTAAAGCCGTGTTGTGACATTTAACATGGGTATGAAGAATGAGAAGACGAGCAGGAGGGGGCATCCTGGAAGGGGCAGCAGGGGAGGAAAAGTCAGGGGGTGGAAGGACCTTAGGATGTTTGAATTCATCAGACGTGACTAGTGTAAATGCAGGGAATGATCAAGGGGAGAGAAGGAAGTGTTAGGAGATGATGTCGGAAAAAAAGCAGATTGATCTATCAATCTACCCACCTGTTTATCTTTTGAGATAAACCTTTGGCAAGATGAAAAATTCCATTTAAAGACAACCCATACAGGTCTTAACCTATCAGTAAATACCTCTCAGATTTTGACTATGAATGTTGTTAACGGAAATAACCAGTATATTGATGAAAAAGATAGGCTCTTCTCCAACCATTGCAATAAAGCTGGCATGAAGAAGGTTATTTGTGAGGCAAAGCCAATTAAATCTGCATTTACGCTGATTTTGCAGCAATTCCAGAGTGAATTTTTTTTTCTTTTGAATGGCAGAGCTGGCAAAATGCTAACAAATTCAATGTACCATGCACCACATGCAGCCCAGAGAGTATTTCTAGAAAATGATGATGGTTTTCTAAACTAGTCGAAAAGGGGAGGGTTATTTTAGCCCTAATGCACTTCACTATATCAAGTTGTTTGCTTGAATTATTTATGTGTGTATTGCAATTTTTAAACTGGGAGCATCAGAGACATTTACGCCAGTGAGAAGTTAAAGACCTTGTAGGTCATTCAAGGAGAATGTTAACTAGGGCAAGCGGCAATGGCTAGAGAAATACATCGAATCCACTTCACAAGTCACGGGGGCTTGGCTGTCAGACAGACCTGGATATAAAGATGGATTTGGCGTCTTTAAACTGTGCATACTGAGGCATTTATAACCACCACTTTGAGCCTCAGTTTCTCTATCTCTAACCTGAAGAGGATACGTTCTGATTTGGTGAATTATTATAAGATTGAGTGATGTGTCTGAAGAATGGAATATATAGTAAATAAATAATGAATCATAGCTATTGTTGTTTACTATTATTATTATTTACTTCAGAAAGTCCCAGTGAGCATAAAAATGCACTAACTCAATACTGGAGTCTCTGCTATGCACACATTACCTTGGCTGTTTTAATGAAGTTACAAATCCCATGCAACTTAAAATCCACAGGGAAAATATACCAGCATTTCACGAGTATATTTGAGTGATTGTTAAAATATCCATTCCCAAACCACAACCAAAAATCCACTGAATCCGAATCTCTAAGGAAAGGGCTGCAAGTTACTTGTTTAACAGATAACCAGATGATACAAGCCATTTGAAAAGCTCAAGTGCTCAGCTACGCAGACAAAAACGCAAAATGCCAGATGGGTCCTTGTTTTGAGAGATGTAAATAAAGTGTGTTGGGAAGTCCAAAGTGGGATAAAGTTTCCTAGATGAAGGACTCCTCTTATGACTCTGGAAAACATGTTTAGGGAAAAGAACAACTGTCACATAAAATTGAACAATAAAATGAGTGAGGTTAAAGGATTAAGAAGAAATCTGAACCAAGATATGGATGTTGACTTACGTGTAGGCATTTTTTCCCTAAGATATGCAGTTGGAAAACCAAGTTCCTCCACCTACAAAGGTATCATGAAATTTGAGGTGTGTGCCCTGTAAGACAATGGAGTGTTTTTTTTTGCTCAAATCTAAGTATTGGAATATATGAGCAACCACGGAACTTCCTTTAGGAAGTGTGTACACCAGGCTGCCCTGCTTTCCATGAAAGAATAAACATTGACAAGTCAGGTCCCTCAAAGTGGAAAGCACCGATGTCAGCATAGCTACGATGACAAGCATATGGAGCCTGGACCTTTTAAAAAACCATTTAAACAACGCTAACTGCAAGTTTAAAGACAAATACATAGAAAAGAAGTAGAATCGTATCGCATGGAGAAAAATCAGGTAAAGTAAGAGTGGCACGTGGGGGCTGTAGCCAGACCAGTAGTAAAAGTAAAAAGGTTCAGTGATGATGCAGTGATGACGTTAAACGCTTAGAAAATTCTAGTATTAAAACCTTGTATGCAACATCTCCACTAACAACCCGCCTTCCTGTGTGTGGATCTTAACATTGTCCCATTTTACAGAGGAGGAAAATTATCTTTGAAGCAATTAGGCACCTTTCATTAGGTCACAGCTTAAAAGGGGTTGAGCTAAGATCTGAACTCATGCTAAAATGATCTCAGAGATCTGGTTTCTGTCTATCTCAATTTAAAATTGTATCCCATGAAGTAGGAATGTGGTAATAAGGAGCCTGATTCCATTATTTTGGTGGTTGACTGATGACAGCTTTTAGACTCACCTGTCCTCTCACCCATACGCCTTGACCTGGACACACTGATAAGAAAGCCTGGGATTTGGGTTCCTCTTTGGGTTCTGGTACAAAATTCAAACCATGCAGGTTCCTGCGCTTGTGGAACATTTATTCCAGCCTCAGCCCCTAAACATAGTAAAAACCAAACCAGTCTCCTTTCCTTGTTATCTCAGTTGATGTGGGACCTATTGGAGAGCCCCGTCCTGTTGTCCTCAGAGATGTTAATTATGGAAGGAATAAACTTTCTCTTACCGTAACTCTTGAGATGTGTGGTATGGTATGGGATGGGATGTGTGTGTGTGTGTGTGTGTGTGTGTGTGTGTATGTGTGATGGCATCAAACTTGACCTATAAACTAAATTTTCTGTAGGCGTCCATGTACCTCTGCAGGAGACCATAACAAATGTGTTATTTAGCATATCTTCAACTTCTGTTTCTTCCCTATGTACGTTATTTTGATATCCTACACTAGTTACCCATCTTCTCTCCCTGTTATACTCAGGAAACTTCTTTCAGTAGCAGCAACAGCAAATATTGAACACTCTCCATCTTCCTCCTGAACAAAGGAAACCATCCCTAATAAGAATAGTCCCATTTCCATCATGGATATGGGGCTATTTGGGGTTTCTTATCATCATCATTTCCCCCCAGGCAGCCATAATTGATTAGTGAGACAACAGATCAAATCTTTATACCACCCTAGACTTACTTACAGGTTTGTTTTAGAATAGGCAGGGAGCTGGAGATAGGCCTCAGCTACAGTGTGAGTATATGAGATGCCCAAGATGCAGTGGTTGTTGGAAATACTAAGGAAAAGTGTCACAAACCCAGTGGAAAGGGCAGGAAGACTAAATGATGTCGGGGGCATGCCTGAGACAAAATAGTGACCTCGGGGGGCTGCACTTCATAAAGTTGAGCCCTGTGCTTCTCTAGTAAATATTTCCTCATGATCTGTTTTTTTTTTTTTTTTAAATAATCAGTGAGACAACAACAAAACTTACTTTCCTGGGCAATAACTGAGTAGTGCCCATTAGGGGGACCCCTGGAGGTACCCGCACATTCTGGAGGAAATATCATGACATTAAGCTCAGGGTGTGACACGGCTGACAGACTAACCCTTGAAATGTTTTGCCTTTCAGCTGCAAAAGTTCTTCTAACAAAGTGGATGTTAGAAGAAGCTCCCAGGCACCCCTGGCTATGTCTATAGCTCATTATCTCCTCATTACAGGGAACCTGAAGGGGATGAGGAAAATGCATTCCGAAAGACGCATTCATGTTTTATTGATTGCCAGCAGAGCTCCAGTCTCTGAATTCTCACACTTTGGGATATTTTGTTAGGAAAATAAGCACAGTAGGCCCTTGTTTACATGCCCTCTTCCTTCTGGTACAATTGATTCCAGCACAGCACAAAATTGAGCATCTTCCCCAATTAGGCTCTCATGAGTCACCTCCACACATAAGCTAAAGTGAGGCTTTCAGGGAGCATATTTCTTACCATCTCAGAAGCCGGGAAACATATTCCACTCATTGAATCTCCTCTTTATGAATGAGGAAACTGAGTCCCAGAGAAGTAGATGGGCTTGCCCACGGTCATACAACCAGTGAGTGAGAGCCTAGGTTGGAGCCCAGAGCTCCTAGTATCTTCATCACAGCGTTTAATTATTCTAATGAGTTTGTATATATTCCATTTCAGGAAAAGAAAATAATAAAATAATAAACTCCCTTATATTGTTACTAAAACACATAGTCCAGAACCATTTAAGGATACTTAATAATACTCTTGTGTAGAACCCAGATTGTACTAAACTGTCCTGAGAGTTGACAAACCGGGGAGGCAATTGTGCTGAGACTGTGTCTGATAATAGATTAGTGAAGGAATTTAGGATATTTCATTCTGACATGAAGGCACAACTTAGTGGAAGCATAACGGTTGCCTAGAGGAGGAAGGAATCAATTAATAATTCAGGGCAAGGTCATGTAGAACCAATGGGAACATGATTAGGAGCATGGGCTTTGAAATCAGATAGAATGACTTAGTAAAATATTAAAATTTTTTAGTTTCACTTTTGTGTCGGCAAAGTGGAGATTATGATACTTAGATTATATGGTTGTTTTGAAAATTGCAAAAAAAAAAAAAAGAAAATTGCATTAGTCCTTATTAATAGTAACTTTTTATTACAGGATTGTTATGTGTCAGGCAGTTTTTTGACCATTTCACTTGTATTAATTTGTAATTGTCCTAACACAACACTGCGAAGCAGATGCTATTATCTCTATTTGACCAATAGAAAAACTGAGACATAGAAAAAAAGAGCTTCTCAACAAAAGATCAAGTTCTTTACTAAGGCAAACTGACTTCAGAACCCATGTTGTTTACTGCTATGCTAGATATAGCATATTTTACTGCATGTCCTTTACTGAGTATATACTAATTGCTCAAAAAGGGTAGTTCCATTATTATTTTTTTCTTTAAAATCAATGGTGGTGTTGAAGAAGTGAGGAGAAAAAGGATAAAGAGTAGGATAAAGGTGAGAAGGAGGGGGAGGAGAAGAAGAAGGAGAATGGGGAGAGGAGGTGGAGAAGATAAAGGGGGAGGGAGAGAGGAAGAGGAAGAACAGAAAGAGAAAAAGAGGAAGAGCAAGAAGAAGAGGAAAAGAAGGAGGAGGAGAAGGAATGGGAAGAAAAGGAGGAGAAAAAGAAGGGGGACACGAAGAGGAAGAAGAGGAGGAGGAGGAGAAGCAACAGCAGCAGCAAAGGAGTAGAAGATAATAAGGGACTTGCCCAAAGTCGTATATGTGGTGTTTCAATAAGGAGAAGCTAGTTTATGCTGGGTAACAACTGTCCTCAAAAATCTCAGGAGACGAATATTTAAAAAGTATGTTTCTTGTTCATATTACATGTCGACTATGAGTTAGCAGAGGGATATAGGAAAAAACTACTCTCAGTCACTCACGGACCCAGAATAAGGGAAATATGATATCAACTTGTCCATCAACACAATTAGGGGGAGAGGATATGACAAATCAAGCACTACTCAATGTTGATACAAATCCCTCTACTCACACTGAAATGTCCAAGATAGGGGTTCCTGGGCGACTCAGTCGGCTAAGCACCCGCCTTTGGCTCAGGTCACGATCCCAGGGTCCTGGAATTAAGCAGTACATTGGGCTCCCTGCTCAGAGGAGAGCCTGCTTCTCCTTCTGCCTGCACCTCTGCTCCCCCTTCTTGTACTTTTGTGTGCGCTCTCTCACTCTGTCAAATAAATAAAATCTTTAAACGAAAAAAAGAAATGTCCGAGATAAACTACAAATCACACCTAATTTCACATTGTGTAAGGAAGTTCCATCACACCATATAGTCAGAAGAAGAAATTGTGCATTTATAGTCTTAATGGCTTCTGTAATTAGTAAGTAGGAGAGATAAAGTCAAAAAATAGGAAGTCTGGATAGATACTAGTAGGTTTTTTTAATTGACATATTGTTGAGACAAAATATTACGGTAGTTTCAGATGAACAACATAGTGAGTCAACAATTGTTTTTTTTTTTTAATTTTATTTATTTATTTGAGAGAGAGATAGAGATAGTGACAGAAATAGCAACAGAGAACATCAGCAAGGAGGAGAGGGAGAAACGGGCTACCCACTCCCCTCCCAAGCAGGGAGCCCAACCAGGGGCTTAACCCCAGGACCCTAGGATCATGACTTGAGCCAAAGGCAGACATTTAACCAACTGAACCACTGAGGTGCCTCATGATTCAACGATTCTATACATTATGCTATAATCACCACAAGTGTAGCAACCATCCGTCACCATACAACACCATTACAATAAGATATTGATCCTTAAAGAACTTTTAAACTAACCTTTCTAATACGTTCTGTATTAGTTTTCTATGGCTACGTCGCAAATTACCATAAACTTAGTGGATTAAAGCAACACCCATTTATGACCTCACATTTCTTAGGTAATAAGTCCAAGTGGTCGCAGCTGGGCTCTCTAATGACCGTGTCACAAGGCTGGAGTTAAGGAGCCTGCCGTGCTGGGTTCTTAGACTTAGGAAGTAGCTGTGGCTACGTAGCATTTCCCTGCTGAATCTGGAGCCAGGGCCTCTCACTGTTACTGGAGCCTGTCCCCATCCCTTTCCACGTGGCTCCTTCTGCCTTCATATAGGGACCAGTGTGACACGTCCATCTCAAACGTTTAATTACTGTGGTTTCTCCTGTTGCCACCATCCAGATAAAAGTCTCCGCTTTTAAGGTTTACCTGCCCCATGCAGATACTCTCCTGAACTGAAGTCCGCTGTGCCGCACAACATAGCACTATTGAAGCATGGAAGTGATAGCTCGTTGTGTTCCCAAGTCCCGAGGTTCAAGTGGAACGTCTCTGGTGAGCCATTTTACCAAACTTCCCTGCCACACCTTTGTCCTTGACTAACGGATTGCTTTCCAAAGCAAGTATTCTCTTCCCTGCAAGAACTACACCCCAGACTAGAAGATTATCTTTCCATTAAGCTGAAGAAAGGACACTTTGGCTACTAGAATGTTAATTAAATAAACACCTTTCCGTTGACTTCCCCCCCCCCCTCATATATCAGAAATGACAGGAGCCAACTATACTAGTTTTCTTTTGCTGCTCTAACAATTTAGCACTAACACAGTGTCCTAAACAGGTTGAATTGATTATCTTACAGCTCTGACTAGAAGAAATCTGGCACAGATCTCGCTGAGCCAAAATCATGTTGTCATCAGGGATATGTTTCTTCCTACAGGCTTTAGGGAAAACTGTTATTTACCTTTTACAGATTGTAGAGGCTGCCCACATTTCTTATCTTATGGCCTCCTTCCTCCAGTTTCAAGGGGTATAATGGGAGATGGAGACTTAGCATTTCATCTCTGTTCTTTCATTCGTAATCATAGCTCTCTTTAACTAAAGATTCTTTAAAGGTGCTAAAAGATTCTTTGTTTTAATGACTTATATAAACTAGATTTCACCAACCCACCCAGGTAAACCAGGATAATCTCAAGATCTATACCCTTAATCACACCCACACCCACAGCACACACCCCCCCCCCCCATATCTCTTTTGCAATGTAAGGTAACATATTTACAGATTTCAGGGATTGGGACAGTAAGAAAACAGGGAGCCTGATGCAGGACTTGATCCCAGATCCTGGGATCATGACCTGAGCCAAAGGCAGGTGCCCAACTGCTGAGCTACCCAGGTGCCCCTGAATTATACATTTTAAATATATGAATTGTGTTGTGCATGCTTTATATCTCATATAGCTATCTTATACTTTGGAAAGATATATATCTTTTCATTCTGGTCAGTAGTCACCTGAAAATTATAAAAAATGGGGAAAAAATCTGGATATTGAATACCAATGTTAAGACATAGATGGATTAAAATTCATTAAATTTACACCTTATGTGTACATTCTAGACCTTATTTTATTTTATTCTATATCCAAAGTTAATATTACCAAAGGAATATTAAAAAAATTGTATTAGAAGCTAGACAAAAGACCTTATGACATTAATGAGAAAGAAAAGGAAGTTGTCCAATTAACAGGATATAACAAAAGATAAATTCTATGAATCAGTACTATAATTAGGGGTTATTTCTTTGCAGACCAAGCAACTGGCCACTCTATAGCAAATTATATCTATGAAAATAATTTGCAGCATTCAAGGTAGTTTCAACTTACATTTATAATTCAGTGTATACTGGGGTAGGGAGATCATAGATAGTTCAAAGCAATTTGCAGCTAAAAAGATTGATTTCCAACAAATTTAGACCTTATAATTAGATGTGTCAGCTATGTACAGTATATATATATATATATATATATATATATACACACACATAGATGTGCATATATATATATATATATAATACCCAGTTTTCCGAGTGAGGAAGGTGTCTTTGTTTAATGCTTCCTTATGGATAATAAAAGTAGACCAAATAGGAATATAGGAATATTTTCCTTATATCATACATATCATACATGTGTGTTCAATGGAGATGACACAGACTCTACATATGTATATGTGTATGCACATTTGCTGGTGTGTGTGTGTGCGCGTGTGTGTGTGTGAGTGAGTGTGAATGTTATATGCAACCTTGGTAGGTGCAGAAATGCACCATAAGTGAAGAAATACTTGTCCCTACTGCCTTCATAATCCAGGTCTAACATCAATGCAAGATATCTGGATCCTCCAAGTGTGATTTTTTATAGTATTTACATGCAGGTGACATCTAGTAACTGGTATTGCTCCTGATTACGTTTCTTGATCCCCTGTCCAGTTCAGCTCTCCTGTAAGCAATCCTTCCTAATTAGTAACTGGATGGTTTAGAATATTAGGTATACAAAGCTTCTTGCTTGTTTTTGAATGTGTCCCACTTATATCCGCCCCCCAATTGTAACAACTTCAAGTAATTTAAGAAAAGAGAAAACAAATAGAGTCCTAGAAATAACTATTATTACATGATCACATTTTTGGTTAGAGTTTCCAAGTATTTGATTGTAAACAGGGAGGTCCAGTATTTCTGGGAAAGAGGTTGAGAAATAGTGTGTAAGTATTTTCGAATTGTTGTACTATTTTTATTTATATTTCCTGTGATATGTACTTGAGGATTCCTTCTAGTTGTCTCAATTTGTATTATGTCACATGTGGCTTATGAATCAGAGGTGATGATCTGTGAACATAACTGACCTCGCAACAAGAGAACCTCAAAAATTGTGGTATACATGGGCCAATGAGCATGTTTATAAATCTGTATGAATATTGCCTTCCTTCAAGTCAGCATGCAAACTGATGAGCAATACTAAAATATATATATATATATATATATACATATATATGTATATATATATATTTTAAATCAGTTTCTTGGGGCATCTGGATAGCTTAGTCAGTTAAATGTCTGCCCTCTGGGATGCCTGGGTGGTTCAGTGGTTGGGCGTCTGCCTTTGGCTTCGGGTGTGATCCTGGGATCCCAGGATCGAGTTCCGCATCAGACTCCCTGCATGGAGCCTGCTTTTCTCTCTGCCTATGTCTCTGCCCCTCTCTCAGTCTGTGTCTCTCATGAATAAATAAATAAAATCTTTTTAAAAAAATAAATAAATAGTTAAAAAATAAAGGTCTGCCTTCTGCTCAAGTCATGATCCCATGATCCTGGGATCCAGCCCCATTTAACATCCCTGCTCGGTGGGGAGTCTGCTTCTCTCTTTCTCTCTGCCCCTCCCCCCAACTCATTCCCTTTCTCAAATGAATAAAAAAATCTTTAAAAAAAATTCCTTTCTTGTAATTTTGAATAAAAAAGACATAGACATTAAAACTACCCAGAAAACGGACAAGAATGAATAAAATTTATGTGTACATATCATCCTTCCCACATAGACAAATTCTCATTGTATCATCAGGTGAACATCATCTACCTGAAACAACAGTATTTTAGGATGGGAAGATTTATCAGCTTCATGTACAAACACTAAAATTTTCAGATAGTGCTGAAACTCTTTGAAAGAAGGAATAAAAAAATGAAAAAAATAAGAAAGAAAGAAGGAATGAGTATTTTCTTTTCCTATAGGGAAGTTGAGTTTTCCTTGAAATAAATATGCAGTGGTTAGACTCCATGTAGTACACAGAACCACAAAATCTGTGATATATTTATATATATATATTATATAATATATATTTTAAATTACTACTTCCAAATGTGAAATATGTATCTATGTATATGCTTACATATATAATACAAATATAAATATATAAAACATAAAAAATATATAACATAATAAAATACTTATATCTAGATATATATTTCACATTTGGAAGCAGTAATTAAAATTATACTTGTGTCACCATGGAAAACAGAGCCTCTTCTGATATACTTTGAACATGTTGCTAACTTACTTTCAGAAAATTATATCTTCCAACAAATGATGAGTTTAAAAAGTTTACCCTACAATTTTTAAATATCTGCTTATATTTTTGCTTCATTTCTGTCATGGACAGATCCTAAAATGGCCCCCAGTTATGCTCATCTTTTGATATTCACACCAGAAGGAATTATATAACCTTTTCCCTTTGAGTGCAGACAGTATAGTATCTGTGACTGTTCTTAATCCATAGAATATGGCAAAGGTGATAAAATGTCACTCCTTTGGTAATGTTACCATATATGGCAAAGGTAATGGGGAGTCACTACATGATTACATCACATTAAAAATCGGTATTTTATGCAGGTGTATATTAGTCTGTTTCACTCTCCTGATGGTGTTGAGGAGACCATACTGTAAACTGCCTCTGGAGAGAACCTACAGACATTTATTGGTAGCACTGAACAATTAATCCTCAAAAGAATTTTGTATGGGATGGTATCTCATTCCTGTTTTGTTGATGATTAAGCAGTTTAAGTGACAGGGAATAACAGGAAGCTCTCTGATGGTTAGTTTTATGTATCAGTTTGAGTGGGACCTGGGGTGCCCAGCCAATTGGTCAAGCATTATTCTGGGTGTGTATGTGGGGGTGTCTCTGGATGTATGTAACATTTAACAGACTGAGTAAAGAAGATTGTGTTCCTTCAAGTGAGTGGGTCTTATCCAGTCATTGGAGGGCCTGAATAGGAAAAAAAAAAAAAAAATTACCTTCTGGCAAGTAAGAAGAAATTCCTCTTGCCTGACTTCTTTGAGCTGGGACTTTGATTTTTCCTGCCTTCTGACTTGAACTAAAACTATATCATTGGCTCTTCTGGGTCTTCAGGTAACTGGCTGCAACACTTGGGACTTCTCAGCCTCCTTAATTATGTGAGCCAATTCTTTATAATATATAGAGATAGAGACACAGATGCAGATATAGATATTTCCATCTTATTGGTTCTGTTTCTCTGGAGAATCCTGACTAATATAGAACCCAAGCACTGGCCTTTCTAATCTCAAAGCAAATACTTTTTTCTATCACTATCCTGCTTTCCTGTAAATGAAAACATGGTTTGGTTTTTATGATAATACTTGGCAAGTAATAAAAATCCCTACTACCTATACACCAAAGTGTTTTTGCATGCATCATCTCAATTGACTTAAAACATTTATTCTTTTTAGAAAGTTCCTCTTTTTTTTCAAGCCTTGAAACATCAAAATATAAAATAAATAGGAGAGGAGCAGGCTGATTGGAACAGGGCAATTGAGGACAATTGAAAGTACTGATTACCCTCAACCTCCTCCTAAAATTCCAGAACTCCAAAGATGATATCTTGAAGAAACAGCAAATATTTAATCTAGGCTTCATCATACACCCAAGGATATAGAATATGGGAATTATTATCTTTATTTAATATATAAAGAAAACTGGGGTTATGCTAGGATCTCATGGCAATAACATGCTTTTAGTAAGACCTAAACAGAGGTGTCCTCATCTGAGCTTCTAAAATTCTGGCCTCATCACTTCCTAATAGCCAATCCCAAAGAAGTTGGGCCTTCCCAGTTAAATACTTATGCAGGTCACTCCTGAGCATTTCCAGAATGTTTAACATCTCGTATAGTCTATAGACAACTGTGCCAATTCTATTGACAATGTCTATCCAAAAAACAAATTTGGAAGAAATAGTTCATATGTCATATCATCATGTGAAAGCCAGTATAAGTCTAATGGTTAACAGAAATTTTTACCGGTGTGAACTTAAGCAACTTACTCTGCCTCTCTTGCTGGAGATGGTGATACTGTCTCATGGAATTGTTGTGACAATAGAAGTAACTGTGCGACAGTACTTGTAATATGTTGAAGAGCCCATTGTATTAGCTCTCAATAGATGTGTGAATTCTTTGTAAGGTAAATATTATTTTAATTTTCAGATCTTCAATTGTATGTACAGAAAAGATAGAAAATCAATGGCAGATTGCCTCAATGTAGAGCAGCACATTTTATATAACATAGCAAAATAGAATTTCAATTTATCTTAAAAAAAAACCACATTCTACTAGCATATTGAAGTATCAGATGTCAAATTATCTCAATCAGATCAGTATGAAATGTCTTGTGCTTAATAAAATAATTCATTTGTTGCTTGTTTGTTAAATTGCAGTTTGCCTACAAACTGGAGTTTTGCAGCTGATGCTGCCTTGCAGTAAATGGGGCTCTATATAGGGTTGCAGATAAACCATCTTTCCACCCTTTTTAAGCCTCCTGTCCTGTGTGTGGCTCATTACTTTCCAGAACATAATGAAGACCAAAGGCTTACAATATAGAAAACAGGTCAATTGGAAAGCACAGAGGCAAGAATGTGGAGTTTCCTTGCCGTTTTGGTGGCGCCTCGTCTCCTCCTACAGTGGCATGCGGTATGGAGAAGGAAGAAACATCTGTCTGACACTAGGGGAGGTGGTTCTTGCCCTCCAAACCTGCAGATACTCATGTTGGGATCTGAAGATTGATAGGTCACTGTCAGACTCCATGTACTTTTAAGAAAATGCACTAACAAATGAGGATCCCCACTGAGTTTTCAGTTAACTCATTAACTATGTTAAACACCTGGGTTGAGCTCCTGTAGAGAGCTGGTGTGTTCTCTGTATTGGATCATAGCTCACATGGTTCGAGAATGTTGTTAGTTCCTTACCTAAGTATCCAAGATTTTTCAAATCTGGCTCTCAGAGAAGAGCTATCATGCTAAAATGGAAATGAATCTATAAATCAAGATATTTAGGTTTTAATTCTTCTGCCACTTAACTCTGTTGGTCCCTAATGCTAAGTTATTTAGCTATTCTGGGCCTTGGCATGCTTGCTGTGAAGTTGAAACTATTACAATCCCTGTTTAAACAAAGAAAACTGAAAGTCAAAGAGTTTAGGGATTTTGAATAAGGTCACACAGCTGGTGAGCAGTGGAGTCAGCTTTGAATCATGTGTGTTAGCCCCAGAGTCCATATTCTTAACACCCCCCCCCTTTTTTTTTTAAATCCCCCACTGTACTGAATGCTTAATTTGATCATTCTGAACAGGTTTCAGTGTCAATCACTGTTTTCCACAGAACTCAGTCTTCTCTTTTACTAATTCTATATTCTTGGGAAAATTAACTTTTCTGAGCCTCTGTTTCCTCACCTGTAAAATGTAAATGGGGGATATTAATAGCAGTTAAGTCATAAGGGTTTTTTTTTTCCCAAGGATTACATAGATTTTATTCATAAATTGCTTGTAAAATACTTCAATAAATATTGATTGTTATTATTATTTCCTGATGCTGATGACTTTAAACAAAATATGAAGTAAAGCCAGTACCTGTTGACAGACACAAGTATCAATTATATGCAAGCAAATAGTTTAATAAAAGCAAAGATCACATGACCACAAATGCTATAGTAAAAATACTGCTATTTATGGCGTTAGCAAAAGAAAGATTTGTGTTGAGGCTGAAGGCATATTAACTTCTCAGTGCTGAAAGAACATTAGAGTCACCTAGAAACTTTGAAAACTATCCATGACCAAGTCCACTTAAGGACAATTAAAATAGAATTTTTGGTTATCCTTACATTTTTAAAGCATTCCAATACCACTTGATTTGGAGTTAGGGAAAGACCAGTTTATGAAGAGATTTGAATTCTAAGGATAGTTATTATTTAAGGAGGTGGAGGTGGATGGGACTAGAAAATGTTCTAGCCAGAGAGTCCATCTTTTCACTCCATGTGCTGACTTCTGCTGTCTTCCTGGGTCACAATAAATAAAATTCTAGTTTCCTCCATTCCTTAAAGTTGATATAAATACCCTTCCCCTGACCTGTTTATTCCAATTGTTATCTCACTGACAGCCACCTGAATCCTATTTATTTATTTATTTTTAAAGATTTTATTTATTTATTCATGAGAGACAGACAGAGAGAGAGAGAGACAAGGACACAGGCAGAGGGAGAAGCAGGCTCCGTGCAGGGCGTCTGATGTGGAACTCGATCCTGGGTCTCCAGGATCATGCCCTGGGCCGAAGGCAGGCACTAAGCCGCTGAGCCACCCAGGCATCCCTCAATCCTATTTAAAAGATCATCATTTTCATCCTGACCCTAAAACTCTTTTTGCCTGGTTGGCTAAGTATTCAAGAATTACATGCAGAAATGTTAAAGATCTTGCTTTTTAACATTACCCTGACATTGCCAGGTAAAAATAAAAAGGAGAAGAAAGTAAAATTTAATTTGCTTATTCTTAGTACAGCTTTATTTCTCCAGATCTAGTCATGATTTTCCATTTCTTTTCATAAGAGTAAGGACTAGGCATGTATGTGAACTC
Source organism: Vulpes vulpes (assembly GCF_048418805.1). Taxonomy (NCBI): domain Eukaryota; kingdom Metazoa; phylum Chordata; class Mammalia; order Carnivora; family Canidae; genus Vulpes; species Vulpes vulpes. Next base: position 185,875,726 of record NC_132791.1, on the reverse strand, counting down.
AAAGATGGAGATTGAGTTAATTCTCCCGTCATTAAAACATGCCGTAGCCTCGCTCTGAGCAGAAACTACTAAAAGAGTAATCTTTTTTGAGTGATTTAAACCATTCCTTGCAAGAGAGTCCCCAGTGTTCACGCTGGTAGGTGAGTTGGGCTAGTAGACCAAATAATAGGGGAAACCATTTTAAGATCCAAGTCTTGTACAGTCTTCAGTTCATTAAAGTCTGCTCTATGATATGTAGCTCTGGTCAGTCTCCAGTTGTTTTAATTGTGTTAAATTGTTTATTTAACTTAGATTTCTACTCTGCCAGGAAGAATACAGGAAGGGAGGAGCATGCGATGAAGGGACAGGGGCTATTCTGAAAGAGGCCTGGTCTATACACATATCTGGGAGGGAGACAGAAAAAGAAACTTCCAAATGCATGACTATAGGAAACGTGCCCAATATGGAAAGAGAAAGCTTTTCTGGAACATAATGGAACAGTACCTAACACCCCCACTCAAGACCTGTTTATTACTATATTGAAAACATAAGAGCTCAGCTGGTGCAGAGATCTGGAGAAGAAAGAAAATGAGGTTTGTGTGCAGGGCTGAAATAGCATGGGGTGGCATGAGTGAGGCAGAGAGATGGGCTGAGACCACATCCCCGGCATTTTTGTGATAGTCAGGAAATCGGCTTTTATTCTGAAGGTTGTATAAAACATTGCAGGTTTTTAAGCGGGAGAATGACATGATTTGGTTTAAATCTTAGGTGGAGAAAAGATACTGTAGAGTAAGTCACCTCACCTGTTGATGTCAGAAAGAAATGAGCAGATTGTTGAGGGAATTCCACATCTTATCATCTAAGGAACAAATGAAAGAACTAAGATTTTAGGCTGGAGGGGGTAAGATCAGTGGAAGATATCTGGACCATGTAGAAGAGAGAGAAAAATTTTACTTGTCATTTCTAGGCACTAAAAGACCTATTAATTTTTGGAGACATATTGTATTTCAACATAAAAAAATAACAACAACTCTGGATGTTTGGAGTTGTCCCAAGATGGGAAGGTTTGCTAGTTGCTTCTGATTGATCACTGGGTGGAGATATAAGTGCAAATATCCAATCGGCATGGTATAGGCTAGGTATGTTTGTCATTGCAAAACTCTTTGCCCTCATAGAGAAATTTGGTCACCACATGCAGCCACCATGAAATGTGCTGATGAAACAAACCAGAGAAGGGTCGCCAGCAGGACAACCTCCCTCAAGGGCTGAGATGGAAGTTCAGATAACGAGAATTCTTTATATTCATTGTGGACACAGTCTTTCAATTAGAAGAAAATAACAAAGCAAAGGCCCTTAAAAATCTGTGGCCTTCACCTTGTAACCAAAAGGACATGATTCAAAGAGTTCTTGATTGGATCCTCCTGGCAAGAGATCTTACATCATTTTCTTCCCCACCAACTATCATGATTCACAGGGCACAAAATCATCTTTACAAGTGCATTTACTGACCATTTTTCTTTTATTTTTCTTTCCAGAAAACTGGAGGTAAAATATGGCTCCTGAAATGCTACATTTTAATAGGATATTCTGAGATGGAAAAAAGAATAATAGTTGTGTATGTATTTGTGTGTATAATAATAGATGACATGTGTAATGTATGTCTTCAATACATCATCTTATGATCTATGATATTCTAGGGACAATAGGAAGGAATATGAATAAATAATATATGAATACAAATAAAACAATATTTATGGTAACTCTTAGATAAATGAGGGAAGAGATGGTATTCAAGGAGCTCTTTCTTTAGTTTATGCCCATTTCAATAACAAACATGGGCCATTTTAGTGCCCAGCTGACGTGAGATACAGAATCGTTTTATTTCGTGTATCATTTGACTTTAAGTTTCCTGTAGACCTTTTTTTCCGCTTAATATTGAGAAATAATTGACATAAGTCACTGTATAATCCTAAAGTGTACAGCATGATGGTTTGATTTACATCTATTATAGAATGACCAGCACAGTAGGTTTAGATAAAATCCATTTTATATCTATCTATATGTATCTATCTAGATATGAGGACTCCATATGTAAGTGGGATCATAAAGTTTATTTTTCTCCGACTTATTTTATTTAGCATAATGCTTTCAAGGTCTATCCATGTTGTCACAAATGGTAAGATTTACTCATTTTCTTATGACTGGCAAAAATATATATAATTTCTTTATCCATTCATCCACTGATGAACACTTAGGTTGCTCACATATCTTGGCTATTGTAAATAATGCTGCTACGAACATGGGAGTATAGACATCGCTTTGAGCTACTGTTTTTATACCCTTTGGATATATTCCCAGGAGCAGAATTTCTGGATCATATGGTTGTTTTATATTTAACTTTTTGAAGATCTTCCATTCCGTTTGCCATAGAGGCAATACCAATTTATAGCCCTACCAACAGTGCTCAAAGTTTCTATTCTTTTTGCATCTCCATCAACATTTATCTCTTTCTCTTTGATGATGGTCATTCCAACAGCCATGATGTGATATCTCATTGTGGTTTTAATTTGCATTTTTCTAATAACTAGTAATATTAAGTTCTTCTCATGTACCTATTGGTACCTGTTGGCCTTCTGTTTATTTTTAGAATATGTCTATTCAGTTTCGTTGATCATTTTTAATTGGGTTATTTCATATTTTGCTATTGAGTTGTGTGAGTTTATTGTATATTTTGGATATTAGCCCCTAAGAAGTGTGGTTTGCAAAAAAATTTTTTTCCATTCCATATGTTTTCTTTTCACTCTGTTGATGGTTTCTTTTGCTGCACAGATTTTTAGTTTGAAATAGTCCCACCTCTTTGTTTTATTTTGTTGCTTGTACTTTAGGTGTCACATCCAAAATATCATTGCCAAGACCTATGTCAAAGAGCTTTCTTCCTATGTTTTCTTCTACTCTGATGGGGTAATTTCCAATGTCCTTTCCTCCAGCTCACTGATTCTTTCTTCTGCATGGTTGAGCCTACTTTGGAAACTCTCTATTTAATTATGTAGCTCAACTATTGCATTTTTCAGTTCTGTTTGTTGTGTTTGTTTTGATGGTTGCTATTTCCTTGTCAAACTTCCTTTTTTGTTCATGTATTATTTTCCTAATCATGTTTAGTTGTCTGTGTTTTCTTCACCACACTTCTTAAGAGGACAGTGTCAGACAGTTCATAACTTCCATTTCCTTAAGTGAGTTATTGGAATTTTGTCAATTTCCTTTGGTGCTGTCATATTTACCTGATTTTTTTAAATCCTTGATTGTTTATGTTGATACCTGTGCATTTGAGTAATTGGGCTCTTCTTCCAGGATTTATGGGTGTGCTTTGGCAGATACACTTTACTAGTCAACTCACTTTGGGTTCCTGGGTGTGTCTGCTGGTAATGCTGTTGGATGGGTGAGCCCTGCTATTATGGCCTATTTAGAGGCAAAGGAAGTGCCTGAGCTTTGAATACAGGGCTTAGATGGGTGGAAGATGGCTACTGGGTGAGAACAGTTAGATAGGACTGCTAGCTTGGTTTCCTACCCTGATTAGGCTGCATAATGGACTCCATGGTTGTCTGAATTCTCTGGTCAGGTTTACTAGATAACCATGCCTGGGTACTATATTTAGTAGTAGTTGGGGTTATTAATTAGTAGGGTAGTAAGATGGAACCCAGAGCTTATACAGCTCATTGTTTGGGGACCAAAATCAGGCCAGAGTGTGCACTTAATTCCCTCATCTGGTTTTGCTCGACAGAGGGGGGACCCATGGGCTCTGCTCTCTAATCAAGCACCACTGTACATAGGGCTATCGAATGGGCTCTGCAACTTGGTGTGTGCTCCAGTTGGATTCTCTGATCACACAAGCTGAAGGCTGTATTCAGCCATGAGTAGGGCTATGAATTAAATCCCCTGCCCAGGCATAGTGGAAGACGCAGCTCTAAAGCCTTTGTCCTTTGTCTTAATTCAAGGGGACACACATCCCAAGTTCCCTGGCTGAACAGGGCCACTGGCTTTGTTTTGCAAACTATGGGCTCTACATGTCCTTCCCTAGGCTCTAGCGCCACTGGGCTGCATGGCTTCCAGGAGATGTTACCAGCCCTCTGATCAGGTGGGGTGGGAAGACACTCTCCAAAGTGTCTTCACTTGATTCAGTTCTTTGCCTGGACTTAGACAAAACAGGCTCTAAGGCCAATAAAACTCATTTGAGGATCTGAATCAGGCACATCCCTGCCAAGTTCCCTGGTCAGACCCCAACTTTGTTCTGCCACTTGATATTGTCAATTAATTTACTTTTGTAACCATGGAACCAGTATAAAGTCACATGTTGTTGATTAAAAATTTTAGAGCACTATACTTGGGATTTATTAGGTAGAATCATATAAAGTTGCCAATATTTAGACATTTTAACCTAGAAAATAGCAGTTTCTATGGCTCGAGGGAAGAGAAGTTTTTGTTTTGTTTTGTTTTTAAGATTTATTTACTTATTTGAGGGTGAGAGAGAAAGAATGGATGGGAGAGACAAGGGAGAGAAAGAGAGAATCTCAAGCAGACTCTGAACTAAGCGCCTGACACAGGGCTCAAGCTCAGGATCCTGCAATCACTACCTAAGTTAACACCAAGAGTCAGATGCTTAACCAGTTGTGCCACCCAGGTGCCCCAAGAGAAGGTTCAATTGATCTTTGCTGGGACACAATGAGACTTGAGAATTAAATCAGTTAATTCAACTCTTAGAACCTAAATTTTCCTTACCTGTTAAATATGGACAATAACAACAACCTGTTAGCGGTGTTGTGTGGATTAAATGAGACACAGGTGGGAACACCCTTTGAAGATGGTAAAGTCATTTGGATTGCATTAGCATCCTCAAAAACCCCAGCGAGGTTGTTGGGTTTATAAACTTTCGCTCCCTACTGGCTAAGTGATTTCTTGGTTAGAATACACAGGAGTTTACATGTTTTTATTTCCTTCTGGATGTGATCTGACTTTTCTTTCATTTAGCGTTTATTCTCAAAGCTATTTTCTTCCTTCCTCAGATTTACCATACAGATTTCTTCTGAATGGGTAGGATATTTATACATATCATTAACAATATGTATTCAGGCTTTCTGTTTTGTTCATCCAGTGAAAGGCTCAGTAGAAAATGTGCTTGAGGATGTTCCCTTACCACTGGGGAACTGAAATTAATTCTCTCACAATTTCTAAGAGCTTTAAGCATTTGTTTTGTTTAGGAGTCAAACAGCTGTGCTGGTTTTTAGTCTTGCTAATGTGCTTTGGCCCTTTATATCTGGGTGATACATTTTATAAACATTTGTCAGACAGAACTTTCAACAAGTCCAGTCTTGTAAGAGCCTCCTAAGAAGTCTTTTGGTCATTACTTTCCCTACACGTTCAAATCTGAGGTCCTCTCTACCTGCAGAGCCCAGCTTCTCATCATGAATCAGATTATGACATGCTGTCGGTACAGAAGAACCCAGCATGACTCCCCCCCCCCCTCCCGCCGGTGCTCACAGGGTTAAGGCCTCATTCTGTGGCTCAGTATGTAGGGCCTTCTTAAAATATAACTTGGTGACAAATTATGTCTGTGTCTGACCTCCAGAAAGAAATCCAAGTCACTAAACTCTTTACCATTCTCTGAACACTCTATCACCAGGTTCTCTTTGACTAGTCACAGTGTGGCCCTCTACCTGGAATGACTTTTTGTCTTCTGTGACTACCAAGATCACTGACTTTTTTGACTAGCAAAACCATCCTTATAAGATAGCACAGACACAATCTGTCTGTGGTGTTCTCTTCTCATCCCTAAGGCAATTAGTCATTTATCCCTCCCATAGAACTGTGCTTGAGCTTTCTATTGTGATCATACTTTTACTTATGTTTCTTTCTCTCTAGTCTGTGACCTTCTATAAAGCAAGGACTCTTACTTATTCATCTTTGCTTCCTCAGGGCCTAGATAATCACTGAATTTTTTTGAAGGATAAATGAAGGGTAAATTTCTACTGCTTATACTGCCTAAATGATTCACAGTGAAGGTTCCTGATTACTCAGTGAATATTCAAAATGTTTGAAGGTCCCAAAGAAGAAAATTACTGAAGACTTTTCAAGAGAAAGGGAATTTCAGATACATGGTTTCTTACATCCTGATGTGTATGTGGGGACCACTTCCCCAAATCTGAGCATGGATAAAGCTCTGAGCGTAGGGATGACCTATTTTGGTATCTAGGAACAGCTTCTGGCATTTGAGCTTATCATTGGCTTAATGAGATGCTGTAGATGTTTGGTGTTATTCAATTAATAACAGTCCCAGCATATTCAGATCACAGAGAATGATTGTGTAATTGTATTCTCCCTCAGGAAGAACATATCTGCATTCGTTGTTTTATTTTATAGGATTAGGTCTTAAGAGGGACATTGTTGAGTTACAATTGGCCCACAAATGAACAACCGGAAAGATGAGGGGTAGACATGGCATAATAATATAACAATAAAACAAATTGGAATAAGTAGATGAAAGTGAAGAACAAAAGTGTTCATATATTCAAATTTGGGTGCACATATGTGACATGTTGACACATGAAAGAGCAAGGGGATGCATGCTCCGATGTTCCAGAAAGGAGGAACTGTGCAAGGAGGGCATAATGTTACTGCATATCGGGGAAGTAGGTTTCATTAGCAAGTGAGCAACTGAAACTGGCAAATAAAATAGTTCCTTGACCCTCTCATCAGGAGATGAATACATGCTTATGGGATTTCTAGTGGAGAGGATTAGACAAAAACAATGTTTCACAAACATTATTATGTATAGATTACCCGGGATATGGGTTAAATGTAGATTCTTATTCAGGAGATCTGGAGTAGGGCATGAGAATATTCATTTCTAACATTCTTAGTAATTCTGCTATAGCTGGGCAGTGGTTCATACTCTAAATAGTGATGTACTGGATAATATGGAAAAAGTGACAGTATTGCATAATCATTAGGATCATAGATTCCAGAATTAGAAAGCCATGATTTTGATTTTTGATCTTCTGTGCCTTTGGTAAATCTGTTTATGCCATCTGAGCCTTACTTTTCTCATCTGAAAACAGGAATGCTATTGCTTCTTCACATTGTCTTGATCCACACTAAATGAGATATACATAGAACCCTTGATATAATGCAGCACACAGATCTATATAACGTTAATGATCATATTTCAGCTTTAATGGTATTGTGCCTTCCACTTATAGGATTGTATTATTCTGATTTATTTCCAAATATCAGAATAGTAAAAAGACCAAAACCACAATGTGAAAATCAATGAAGGTACATTTTATTGTTCTGATAATAACTTTAATAAACTTGAGCCAGCCTCAGCCCAGTGCAAAATTAACTTTCTGGCGAACAGCTATTCATCCTTCAAAATCCAACTAAAGATTCAATGTACCATCTATTTTGTGCAATCCCAATCACAATAAGGGAATTATCACTCAAATGTTTGTTCCCTCTGTTATATTAACTACAGGCATCTCTTAAGGCATAATCATAAAATTACCGCCTGACCATACCTCCACCTCTGAATTAAGAATTACTTGAATGCAGGGACCAAGTCTTATCATACATTATATCACCAACATCTCTATCTAACATGTATCATGATAAATGCTTAATCTTTCAAAATAATCAATGAGCAAAAAACATACATGAATATTCAAATTGATAACAATTGGGAAAAATCAGTCTTTGGTGCTCACAATTTCCTTTCAAATTCGTCCTGTGAATATCCTGGAATATTCTATCTTATTGTGGTGGAGTTTTGTCCCTGCATGCTATAATGAGATTTTGTTAAGATGTTCTCAACAAAAAAATTTAATATTTCTCTTTGAAGAGTTTGCATTTTAACCAAGATCTATAGGATATACACAGATATACGTGAAACTATATCACTGTGTTAGACCAGACTATGAAGTAACAAAGGGGATATACATTTGGAGCAAGTGCAGGCCAAGCCGTACATTCTCTGAACAATGAATAATCAATACCATTTGTTCATGTAGTCATCTTGCACCAATTCAAGAGTAAAAATGAGGAATAAAGAAATTGCCCTATTTATACTTTTGCTATTGATTTATGGGAAGACTTTTTTTGGTTTGTTTTATTGTTTTTGGCACCAACTGCAGGCATACTCTGTTCATTCAACCAAAGATCCTTCTGTAGGGTGTAAGTGAACATCACTTGAGAAAACCCAAATGTCTGGGAAGTTAGATAATCCATTTCTAAGGAATTTTAGACGTCATTTTACCCATCCCTCTGCCTCTAGAGATAATAGCTTTCTTGATGCAGGGCAGTCTCATGCTCATAGCATCCTTGTGGACTGAGAAATTTTGGTTTACAGCCCTTTTTATTAAGATTTATTTATTTATTTTAGAGACAATGAGAGTACACAAGCAGGGGGAGGGGTAGAGGGAAAGAGAAATCCCCAAGCAGATTCCCCTCTGAATAGGGAGCCCAGTGCAGCTCAATCACAGGACCCTGAGATCAAGACCTGAGCCAAAATCAAGAGTCGGATCCTCAACTGATAACTAAGCCACTCAGGTGCCCCTGGCAAATACTGTTAGTTAGTGCAAAAGAAAATAAAGCCAAGGTATAGTACCATCCTTGTCTTGCTGACAGTGGCAGCTACTAGAATTATAAGCAGAGGAGAAAAATCAATCTCTGTAAGTCCTCACAAAATAAACTAAAAACAGTAGGAAAAAACATTTTCTCCTTATTCTGTAATGATGATGGTGATGCTAGTAATTTAGAGCAGTTACTACTTATTTATTAGGTATTTATTATGGACTGTGCTAAGTGCTTTAAGGCCATTATCATTTGGGTTCATTTTTCATCTTTACTAAACTCATGAGAAGCAGGTACTATTATACCACTTTAGATAAGAGGAAAGTCATCGTAGAGAGGTTAAGTAAGGTAATCAATGTGAAATCTCTGTGCCTAAAACGTCCCGGTCTGCACTGCAAAGCTCTAGGTCTCCCTGCCCGCAGAAGTAGTGTGATATTTGTTTTCAAAATGGCAGCATCTTTTGTGAAAAATCCTGGAAATCATACAAAGATATATTAGAGATAAACTGTCCAGATGGAATATGTGGGTCTTTCTGTCTTAAATATTAACAACAATAGTGATTTTTCTCACTTCCTAAGCAAATACCTTAGAGGTAGAATCAGCAGATTTCCCCAAATATCTCTCAGAAACTGCTCATGGGGTTTCATTTTCAGTGCTGGGCACTAAATTCTTTAAATTGCCCTATCTGTGCCTCGTGGCTTTCATCATAGTTCCCTTCCTAGGGTCTGTAGGCGGAGACTGTGGGAACATGAAGTAGTCAGTAGAGCCCAGCATTAGGGTCTGCAATAACTATCTCATCTGTGGCTTTACTTAATACAGTACTTGAGCTTTTCCCTTGAATTAAGAGACCTCTAACATGTGGATGTTTTTTTTTGTATTTTCTTTTTTTTTCTTTTTTTATGTTAAGTACAGCTGAGCCCACGGAGAGTCTGGCAGGCCCAGTGCCCAAGTTTGTAATTGAAATTGGATGGCCTGGCTTTATATTTAACTGGTACATTTTTTCCCTTATTTCTCCTTTTAGAAAAATCAATAAATGGTTTATGATGCCTTTCAAAGAGATTGAATGAGTGGAAATCAAGTTTAGCCATATTATTATGGCAACTAACAACCCTGGGTTCTCAGGGACAGATCCAATTTCAAATATTGTATCTTGTCCCTCAGTTGTATACTAGATCAATATTTCCTGATTTTTGATTAGAGAGATATGCTTTCCTCAGCTAGCATAATAGGGCAAGTAGGCTATATGAACATCAATTTTTGGCAAGGTGGGTAAAATTAGGGGTGTGGGGGGTGTATGCACACGTGTGTATATGTGTGTGTATCCATATATATGTATATGTGTATATGCGTGTATGTATGCATATATCTCTATCTGTGCCAATAAATGCTGTTCTTGTTATGCTACCACCACCTAAATGGGAAAATTGGAGCTTACAACTTTCTTACGACCTTTTGAGTAGCTAAGATTTTAACCTTGCAGTCCAACTTTATAAAGCATATGGTCATTGTTCTCTTTCTACTTCCTCTAACTTATTTTTATTTTATTTATTTTATTTTTTAAAGATTATTTATTTATTTATTCATGAGAGACACAGAGAGAGAGAGGGGTGGGGGGGGGCAGAGACACAGGCAGAGGGAGACGCAGGCTCCATGCAGGGAGCCCAACGTGGGACTGGATCTGGGACTCCAGGATCAGGCCCTGGGCTGAAGGCAGCGCTAAACTGCTGAACCACCCAGGCTGCCCCCTTTTATTATTAAAGCAAATTTTCTTTCATCCCCCTGGCTATTTCCTACTGAGAACATGCTCCAGGCTCCTGGTCTTCAAGTACAGATGCCTGGTGAAAGGGCAGCTCACCTTCTCCACAGCCCTGTGTATTTTGACCACCTCCCTGCCCTTCCTAGCTCTTTCCTAATTTCTTAAATCCTTGCTCCTGGGAGACATGAAATCAAACATCAGACACCTGAGCTGGTGCCTACCTTGAAGAGCCATGATTGATTGTTATGTACTAATTACTTAGAAGGTTTGGGAGTGGGTGCAAGAATAGAGATGATCACAGAACAGTTAAAAAGAGATTTGTTTCCCTTTTTTGCTGCTCCCCTGTCATGTGCAAATGCCTTTTGGTTTCCTTTCAGCCTGTTTGTGATTAAGAATCCTGCTGAGATGACACTTGGTGGTTTGAAGAGCCAAGTGTTGTGCCTGTATTTCCGCAGGTAATCTTGCTGCGGATTCACAGGAAGATCATCTGCATTTTATAGGAACAAGGCTTTCCATAACCTTTTAAAAAATCTGTAACAATTGCTGTAACTAAAATAAGGTGAAATTTTCTGGGGAGAATATAATTGATGAAATGTTATTTTGTTTTTCATTAATATGTGCTTTGACTCTCAGGTTTCACTTACCTTGCAACTTCTCTTAAACACATACAAGAAAACCATCCTGATGATATTTAATAACCAAGAAGGTAAACATAGCATTTAGGTAATTTATTTAGCTAAATTCAGGTATCGTCACTAGAACATTAATATATATCACTGAGAGAAGAGTTAAAATTAAATTGTTCTAAGGAAAATAACCTACACAGGTTCACAAGATTTAAAATTGTAAGAGTGACCCCTAGTGACTATGTAACTGCTTAAATCTTTACTAAAAAGCAATACAGTGTTATGTGAACATTCCAAGAAAAAGAGGGCATATTTTATCGTTTAAAAAAAAAACAATTATTCATTTTGAATTCAGTAGTTATATTTTGAAAATAATATGACAAAACTGATTTCTTCCTGGTAAAATATATATTAACTTTTCTATTCATCCTTTAGTTCAAATCTTTGAGCTTGCATCATGAACCTCCTGGGTGAAAAGTACAGTGAAATCCCTGAGGATGGTGAGATGAAGGTGTCCGGACTGTTTTTATGGTGCTCATAGACCCCTGAGGAAAGGGACCAGCAAACTGGACCATTGCAGGTCAGGGAAGTTAAGAGGCATCGCTGTGACAACAGAGTGTCACGACATGGCCTGTAAGAATAGGACCATTGTGCGATGGCTGTGTGACCATTCCTAGGGAGGGTAGGCCAGAGTGACAGATCACACCCTATGGGATGGAAGAGGGCAGATCTATCTACCTGAGCACAGACACAAGAAAGTAATGCAAGTGTATAGGAGCAAGAGCTATCACTATCAAGTTATGCAAAATGGGCTCATGACATGGGTGGCAGGTAGCTCAGGAAAGGCCTCATGCACCATTCTTGGGCATTATGCTGAAGGCAGTGGGAATAGACTTGGAAATTTGCATTTGGGAAGAATCATTTGTCTTCAGAGAAGAGCATAGTTTTTAGGCGATCAAGTTAGAGACCAAATTGGCAGCTTCCAGCATCTCCACCATGGAAAATGTTGTGGTTCTTCTACCTTCAGCTAGATCACAAATCTCTGGACAAATCCTTTATATACTTCATTTAAATTTGCTAGTAGAGACAGCATGTCTTGAAAATGTGCAATAAATGAATATGAGCATTAATTTTCATGTTGTGTAAAGGTACAAACCGTAGCTATGTGTTTATATTTGCATATATAACTACAAACACACACTCACTAACACACGCATATAACATACGCATATACATGATATTTAATAATAAAAAGGTAAAAAAATAATAATAATAAAAAGGTATGCACTTTGGTTATATAGACAAAAACATTCATTCAGATACAGTAACTATATAAACCACAATATGACATTTCATTTGGAATCAAACCTTCTCACCATCTTCATTCCATGGAGATTTTTCAATGACCTATAATGTAGCTGAACAAAGTGTTGTTTCCGTAGGTGATCCAGAAACCAGATCAGAAATCAAAATCTAAAACTATAGGCCTCGTGTTGATGATTGAAACTTCACCTTTCTGATACATGAGGACACTTAGCTCACGTTCTTGCTTACTGTCTTAACCTGCTAAGATTTCCCCAACAAAATACTACAGACTGGGTGGATTAAACAACAGATACTTACTTTATCACATTTCTGGAGGCTGGAAGTCCAAGATCGAGGTGTTAGCAGGTTTGATTTTCTCACTGTGTCCTCACAACGCATTTTCTCTGTGCATATGGACTCCTCGTGTCTCTTTCTCTTCTAAGTACTGCAGCCCTATCTAATAAGAGCCCCTCGCCCCCGACCCCTCACTTATGCCTTCATTCAGTCTCCAAATACAGTCACATCTGAGCTGGGGACTTCAACATATGAATTTTGGGGAAATGCAAAATGGTTTTTCCAAACTCATACTTTATAGAAAGGTCTTGAGCACAATCAGAAATATGGTTTTTGGTAACAGGAACAGTAATTGCACTAGAAACTATGGTAGAGGCTGTGGTTTGTTGCCTTGATGCCCCCTTCAGGACTGAGGCACCCATTCTTCTGGCTCCTGAGAGCATTACCAGCTGGCACTTGGAAGTTAAAAATTCTCTTCAAAATTTCCCAAACACGGGATCCCTGAGTGGCTCAGCGGTTTGGCGCCTGCCTTTGGCCCAGGGCGCGATCCTGGAGATCCGGGATTGAATCCCACGTCAGGCTCCCGGTGCATGGAGCCTGCTTCTCCCTCTGCCTGTGTCTCTGCCTCTCTCTCTCCTTCTCTCTGTGTGTGTGACTATCATAAATAAATAAAAAATTAAAAAAAAAAATTTCCCAAACACAATGTAGTCGCCTTCCCCAATATCTCTTGCTTGGTGGCAGTCCCAATCCAAAGACTAGTCAATTTAGGCCCCTAATGTTCAACATGAATGCAACAGCTCTGAAGGGGTATCCAAGGTCTAGACCTCCTCATGATGTTGACCCAATTCTCCCTGAGATGCCATTGCAGTCCACTTGTATCTTATGTGCAGTCCTGCTTCCCATGCCTTTGTTCTACAAGGTGAACAGAGGTAGAGAACACGGTGTTGCCCCGGGATGCAAATCTGTCTCATTTTTTGAGGGAATCCAAGTAAACTTATTTCAAACACAGAATGTCAAATAGAACTGAAATAATCTATTTTAATGCATCAAGCTTTAGAAATCAAAGAAATCGTTCATATCCATATTATGTTTTTAATTATTATTGAGTATTCTCCAGTTACTGATTTAGTATTACATTCTTCTGTGATGTAAGCACCTTGATGACAGGAATTTTATTAAATTGGCTCTTAATGCATTAATAACAGCAAGCAATACACCTAGCATATTGAGGATACTAAAAACTTGTAGCAAAATTATGGTTTATTGTGTCTTCTCTAGAAAGCGAATAAAAATCTTGGTATATCTTTGTGCGATGGTCACAAATCCGTTAAAGCCTGGGTCAAAACCTATTCCTCCATGATGTTTTTATTGTTTTATGCCAGGTGGGAGACTCAATTCTCACTGATCATTCTCTCCTGTTCTTTGCACTCTTACTTCCTACCATCTATTGTAGTTGTTTGGCTCCCTTTGCTTCAGTTTTCACTGGACAACTAAGTGGAAAGTTAAAAGAGGGAAATAATGCCCATTCCCCCTTACAAGTCAAGGAGATGTGGAGGAGGTAGGTGGGCCAGACAGGTGTATAGAACCTTTTCAAAGCATGAACGTTTGGATGCACCCTGGGATTTGGAGCTCTCTCTCCATTGATCAGGAAACACGGCTTTTATTAGGGTATCCCCTACTGTGTCTAAGAACAGGTTCACTTCATGTTACAGTGAACTTCTAATGGTTTTAGACTTTTATCCCTTCTTCTTGTCTTAAATTTCAAATAGTGGAATTTCAACCCTCAGATAGAAGGGTAGAGGTGGACAGGAACTCTTTCAAATAGCACGACCATATCCCTGATGGTAACCTGTTCTCAGAGCCAATAAACCCTACCCACTTCTGTTCTGACAATCTCACAGATCAAGGGCGCTGGGCAATTTTGCAGCAGCCACTTTTTCAGCCTCATCCCACACCCTTAAATCTAACAGGCCATCTAGGCATGAAGTGGCAGGAAGATCAGTACAAACGTCACACTAAGAAGCGCCGGGTCTGAGCCCTCCATACTGACTCACGCTCTCATCTGATTCTGATCCATGTGCAGCTATTGAGATCTGAGATTCCCTTCTCACAGCACTGGGCTCGCCATGCAGCACTGGGGCTAGGATTCAGCTCCTGTGTCTTCAGGGCTCAGCTTTCTGTAGGACATGGTGAGAACTCACACTCCGACTTCCTGTGCCTCACGATATTTGAGATGATGAGCTGTTTTCAACTAAAAAGAAATATGACTGTTTGTTAACTTCTGTGTTAATCTGAGTTCTCACAAATAGATACTGAGGTGGAGATATCTGTGCAGGACTTTTATTTTTTTAAAGATTTAATTTATTGATACTTGAGAGAGACAGAGAGAGGCAGAGACATAGGCAGAGGGAGAAGCAGGCTCCCTGCAGGGAGCCCGACGTGGGACTCGATCCCAGGACCCCAGTGTCACACCCTGGGCCAAAGGCAGGTGCTCAGCCACTGAGCCACCCAGGGGTCCCATATGTGCAGGACCTTTAAACGTGAGTGTTCCCTTCAACATTCTCCCGAATAAACTGTGGGTGGATGATTTTTATGCTCCTGCATGGCAAAGTCACTTGATGCAGGCTGCTCTCCCCAGCCCTATTTGGGGCAAGGATGTAATATTGACACAAATGTCTTCATCTGAGGCCATTCCCCCCAAGGTGCTTACCAGCTGAGGTTTGTCAGCTGGCAGCAGTGCCAATTACTAAGGAATAGGTCTTTCTTCTCTCTCTCTCTCTCTCTCTCTCTTTTAAAAAAAAATATTTACGAGAGACACAGAGAGAAAGACAGAGGGGCAGAGGGAGGAGAAGCAGGCTCCATGCAGGGAGTCCGATGTGGGACTCGATCCTGGGACTCCAGGATCACACCCTGGGCTGAAGGCGGCGCTATACCACTGAGCCACCCGGGCATCCCTAGGTCTTCCTTCTCACAGGGAGATCTGGACAGTATTCTCCATGGTCCATTATATTTGGTAAGATTCAAGAACCTGTCCCTAAGGAAGAATGTCTTGATACTTTATTATTTGGAATTGCATCCTAATAAATATTCAATCTGGTGATCTTGTGACAATAAGATAATGATCTCAGAGTGTGATTCTAGGAGCACCACCACCAAGGGGAAAATGTTAAACACTTACTTAAAATGTTTCCCTTCACAAATACTAGGTAAGACTCTCTAGAGATAAGTTCAAGGATATTCTGTTAATTAATAACCTCCCCGAACCCAACCAGCTGAAACAGACCTATGGAGAGGGCTACTGTGCAAGGGGTAGTCCCCTCCAGGCCCTTCCTAAGTCAGTCATCTCTCTTCATAGTTTGCGTATCTATGTGGTTTTGAATGGATGATAATAATTCATATTGATAACGTGTCATACATAGTAAATTTAAGAGCATGTCATGTTTTTAAGTCTATTTTAATGAACAGTTTTGGTATTGTGAGGATCCATGGCATTTTTTTTTAAACAGAGACTTTGATTGAGTGTCAAAAATATACAGAAAATCCATTGGAGTATAAGGCACTTAGCAATATCAAGCATTCATAAGCAACCTCAGATATACAAAGTTATTTGAAGGGCTTTAAAAAATATGGGAATTTGAATGGTGGGCAAGAGTGAATTGCTAACTAGTGACACTCAGCTAGTAATAAGCTAGGATCTATCTCACAAAATGGTTTTGTGCATGGAGACTATGGGAGATGATATAAATTTGTCTTTTAAGATAGGTCATGATTTATTATTATTATTATTATTATTATTACAAGTCATCTTTATTTTCATTAATATATCAGCTCTATAAGCCCCCATATCTTCACATACCCCCTCAATACTGGTGACTCTAAGTTTATATCTTTATCCGTAACATCTTCGCTGAACTTCACTAGATTTATTGATTCAGATACCTAAGTGAAATTTCTACTTAGATATCACCTGAACATTGACCTGGCTGGAAGCAAACTTTTTATCCTCTATCCCATCCCCTAAACTCATTTCTTTGATAGTCTTCCCCATTTTGGTAAATAATGCCATTATATTGAAATTGCTGAAACAAAAACTTGGGAATGAACTTTGTTTCATTATCACTTCATTCCCTGTTTCTAAAATAACATAATAACCTCTAGCTTGTCTCTCATTTACTTTTCTCTCTACTCTTCCATGTTTTCTCCCCACAGCAGCCCCTAAGTATAAATATTTATTTATATTTATTTAAATATTTATTTTATTTTTTAATTAAAGATTTATTTTAATTTTAAACTTATAAATTTATAAATTTAAAGGTAAATGAATATAAATATATGTGTATAAGCTTTTTTTTTTTTTAAGATTTTATTTATTTATTATTCAGAGAGAGAGAGAGAGAGAGATGCAGAGACACAGACAGAGGGAGAAGCAGGCTCCATGCACCGGGAGTCCGATGTGGGATTCGATCCCGGGTCTCCAGGATCACGCCCCGGGCCAAAGGCAGGCGCCAAACCGCTGCGCCACCCAGGGATCCCAAGTGTATAAGCTTTATACATTTTATAACATATCAACACCTATCATAGCCTACACGTCCCTACTTGGTGAGGCCTCTGCTTATCATTTTTTTTCTTGATTATTCTTTAGGGCACACTGACATTCGTATTGATTCTAGAAAACAAAACAAAACAAAATGGTAGTTCCCATTATGAGAAATTTTCTTACTGCCTCTTCTTCTGGAATGTCCTGCCACTTGATTTTTTCCAGAAGGGAGTCTTGGTGATGTTCATACTTCTGCCCAGGTGTTATCATGCACTATTGGTGGGAATGCAAACTGGTGCAGCCCCTGTGGAAAATAGTATGGAGGTCCTTCAAAAGGTTGAAAATGGAACTACCTTACAACCCAGTGATGGTACTACTGAGTATTTACCCCAAAGAATATGAAAGCACTGATTTGAAAAGACACATGCACCCCTATGTTTAGAGCAGCATTATTTACAATAGCCAAATTATGGAAGCAGCCCGTGTCCATTGATAGTATTCTTTAGAAAAATAATTATATGACCCTCCATCTTGGCCAAGTAAAAAAATATAAATTGGTATCTTGGAGTTGGATTAAGATACCAAGAATTTCAAGTTGGATTAAGATACCAAGAATTTCAAGATGAGTTTATCTGATAAACTCCCTAAATGTTACCCAACTATACATAGCACTGTGCTATACCTCCAAATATGTTGAATGTGAAGTGTATGTTATTAATTTGAGTAAATGGGCTTGGAATTTAAGAATGTTATTTAATAGACTTTTTTTTTTTTTTTTTTCTTTTTGAGCGGTGTTAATAAATTTACCTTCATCCCAATAGAAGCTGTAGAATCTGGGATTAGGATCAGGGAGGGAGGTAAATAACCAGTTTTTTTTTTTTTTTTTAAGCCAGTAGACTTTTATTTTTTTTTTATAAATTTTTATTTATTTATGATAGTCACAGAGAGAGAGAGGCACAGAGACACAGGCAGAGGGAGAAGCAGGCTCCATGCACTGGGAGCCCGACGTGGGATTCGATCCCGGGTCTCCAGGATCGCGCCCTGGGCCAAAAGCAGGTGCCAAACCGCTGCACCACCCAGGGATCCCAAATAACCAGTTTTGATCTCAATACCTCTTTAACCTTATTTTTTTTTCATTATGATATTTATAATTGAAAAAATTAATATTAGTAGAAGGAGAGACTGGGCTACTGAATTCCATATCCTCTCAACCATTCTGTTTAGTAGATATCATGATCCACAATCTTTCATGTAGAAAGGAGGGACTGGGATAATTAAGTAAACTCTCATACAAGACATAAAACTGAAGCTCCAATTCAGGTCTTCATACTTTAATTCCAGTGTCCATTAGCAAACACTGAACTTCAATCTGCAGTACTCCTTGGCCTGCTCTTTATCTTCTTTCCACTTCTTATATAAATTCATGGCAAGGGTACTCAGTGATCATCACTATGCCAGAGCCTGAATGAAGAGCTGAAGACATAAAAATATACAGTTGGATCTGATTCATAAATTAGTGTTGAAAATTAGGTGTGTCTGTGTGGCGTAGTCAGTTACGCATCTGTCTTTGGTTCAGGTCATGATCTGGCCCAGTGTCAGGCACCCTGCTCAGCCACAAGTCGGCTTTTCCCTCTCCCTCTGGCCTTCTCCTCTGCTTATGCTTGTGCTCACTCCCTCTCTCTCAAATGAATAAATAAAAAAAATCTTGAAAAGAATTGTTTTGAAAATTAAATGTAATATTAATAGTATTTAACAAAATTTTTTATTTCCTCTCTTCCTTCTTTATTATTATTACTTTATCCAGAAAATATTCTTGCCCTCAAGGAACTTAAATCTAATGGAAATAACAACATTAAGACAAATGAAATCATTATAAGAAATATTTTTTAAAAGATTTATTTATTTGAAAGAGAGAGTGCATACACGTGCTTGAGTTGGGGGAGGAGCAGTGTGAGAGAAAGAATCTCAAGCCGACTCCATGCGGAGTGCAGAGCTTGTTGCAGGGCTCAGTCCCAGAACCCTGAGATCATGACCTGAGCCAGAATCAAGATTCAGTCATTCAGCCAACTGATAGGAAATGATTTTGATAGAGGTAAGAGGCGGTATGACTTTAGGAAATGATTCTCAGCATATTTTGCTTAAGAAACATTCTTAATTTTGAGTATCATTTAGTTGAGTAGAGAACAAGGAAACCTCTAAATTAACCTTTCTTGAACAGAAACAACATAGGAATTCTTAGAATGCCAAAGCAGGGATCCCTGGGTGGCGCAGCGGTTTGGCGCCCGCCTTTGGCCCAGGGCGCGATCCGGGAGACCCTGGATCGAATCCCACATCAGGCTCCCGGTGCATGGAGCCTGCTTCTCCCTCTGCCTGTGTCTCTGCCTCTCTCTCTCTCTCTCTCTGTAACTATCATAAAATAAATAAATAAAAAAAAAAAAATAAAAAAAAAAAAAAAAAGAATGCCAAAGCAAATTGACCCTGAAGATAAGGACTTGATGATGAATAGATGATGGTAGAAAATTTATCTCCAGGAGATTATGACTTTTCCAAGGCCATTCAAATCTTCAGAGGTTGATAAAGCTCCTAGCAGAATCCAAGTCAATTCAAAAGTGTCAGATTTCTGTAAGAGAAGAACAAAAACAAGAAACTTTTTGGTGGCCCACATGGTTTCCTCTCTCCCCAGATACCCTTTAGATCTAATATGTTCCACCCCTGATTCAACAAGGGAGCTTCTTCTATAGCTTTTTAGAAGCAGCAGCGCCATTAATACCTGTTCTGGACCCTGCCTCTGAAACTGTCTGGCATTAAACCTTCTGATCTTAGTCCTCTTCCTGTCCCTACCCAACCATAGTGACATGAAATGATTTTTTTTTTTCCTAGTCACAGATTAGTTCAGCTAGGATGAATCTGATTTTCACTTAAGTCTGTGCAGATTTCCTCCTGTGAGCTGCTGCTAGGTCTGCTGGGTTCCTGCCAAAGATGCTTCCTCACCTGGAATCTTGTTTAGAGTTTTAGGCAGAAAGTTGGCAGCTCAGATGTTTGTAGTCATAGTAACTCCAGGGGAAGATTAGGGATGTACACACGTGAGAATATCTGGCCTGTGAATATGAGGTTGTCTTTCTCAATTCATCCTTCTATCCATTCATTCACTGATTCATCCCTAAAACAGTCATTGAGAATCCCCGACGTGTCCTACACTGTGTTTGATACTAGAAATGCTGAGATGAAAATTATTTAGGTTGCTGTTGCCATTGAAGAGATCAGTCATCGATTGGTCACTGAGGAAATGTTACCGAGACTCTTCTGCATCAACCCCTTACTAGGTATCTCCTTGAAATGCAGACAAGGTGAACAGGAATTTGTGCCCATCTATATAGTAAGTGTTGTCTAGAAACATTTAAAAAAAATGAGGACCCACTATGCATAGACCTCAGTGCTCAGTGCCATATAGATTATTTCTAATTTACTGATATAGTCATAAAAACAAGCAATTTTAATGCAGGAAGAGAAGTGACATGTAACTCTATAGCAATGGTTCTCACCTAGGGACTATTCTGACCTACAAACCAAATGTCTGGAGACATTTTTACTTTTCACAGCCAGGGCATCCTAGTAGTATCTAATGGGTACAAAACAGGGATCCTGCCAGACATCCAACAATGCACAGAACAGCCCCCTACAACAAAGAATTATCTGGCCCCAGATGTCAGCTTGTGTAGGTTGAGAAGCTCTGGGTGTATCCAGGCACATACATACACAGTTAGGAGTACAATGGAAGGTTTGATTTGCTGTCTTGGGGACAATAAAATTCTGTCCAAAGAAGAAAGCATTTCAGTTGGATGATTGTGGATTTCATCATAAATTATCATGGGTGCTTGTGACCCTGAAATATTAAACACTGCGTAATGAAGAATCTTTTTTGTTAGTTTATTTTCACCAAAATTACTAGGGAATATTTTCCTACGTATTTTGTTAGATAGTCCCCAAAAAACTCTGTGAAGCCTACAGGACAGATACTATTTTCCTGTGGAACTTAAAACTTGCAATGACTATGTTTTGTGTATTTATATCTCTCTTTCTCCTAAGTCTTTACTGTTAGTAAACAACATTACTCTAGTCGAATAATGACCCCAAAGACATCAGCCTACTCCGCAGCAAAGGAGAGAGGAGAGCTATCATATATATATATATAAAGTATATATATAAAGTAAAATGATGATGTTCTCTATTGGACAGAAAGTTGCATTTTGGGGGGATTAAAAACCAGGTAACTTGCATTTTTTTGACCTCACCGGAGTCCTTCCATAGTCCAAGGAAACCCTGCTATATAATACAGCAAATGCCATCATTTTGAATAGGGAGAACAATTAATTAGTGATGCCTATTTGGACCCTTGAGGGGGTACTGATCCTACAGAACTCTCCCAAACATGGCCAAGAAAAACACACAATTGTGCAGAGATGGACTTTGTTAAGAATCGAATGCAGAGAGGATGTGGTTGAGCTTTATCAGACATTTCTCCAGTGGGCTTTCCACCTGCAGCTCTTGCAGCATTTATCAGGTGGCTCACTCTTCAGATACCTTGAACCAACTGGAGGTTAGGCTGAGGCTCAGAATCATTTGACCACTTGACCATTTATAACTTCTTTCCCTTCGGAGCAAACCACTAATATCTCTTTATTCTAAATATTAATCTGTTCCTTAATCTCTGCTGCCCAGTGCACACCCAGTTTTGGCCACTGACTTACCACCCTTTGAATGTTTTCTGTGCCCACATAACAGGTAAACTATTTCTCACCTAGTACATTGATCTAAATTCAAAAACTGAAATGCATTATTTGAAAAGAAATATGTTTCAATTATGAATGAAGCATAATTGTTTTAATTATGTTCCAATTATGTGAATGGCAAAAACAGCTCAGGACAGAAAAGAGAAGATGACCTTAAAGTAATTAAAACGTCTTTTTAAAAAATGAGTTGCGTAAGTCTAGCTGGAAGCCATTGCATGGAGATCAGCTCTGACTACTAAGATGGGGATTAGTGAATTTTAGAGACGTGTGAGAAGCCATCTCCAAACTGAGGCCTACTTTGTGTAATCAGAAGGAGACTCATTGTGTAAGTAGTGTTATTCTTAACCTCTGCTGCGCCCTATAACTTACCCCATGCCTCCCAGTGGTATGGGTGCCTCCTTTTGAGAAATTCTGATTCAGAGCTTGTTATGACCCAGCACTTATACTGGTCTCTCTGTTCATGCTCCTCCAAAATGCCTGCCACACTGGGGGGGGGGGGGGGGGGGGGGCATATGCCTTTTCCACAAAAGCAACAATTCTTTCTTTTTTTTCTTTCTTATTTACCTTTATAACCTCAGTATCTCGTTCAGCCGTCTCATTGCGTGGTGTATGTCTACAATAAAATTTATTACACACAACTAATATTTTTTTTTTGATTTTTGAAAGGTGTGATTCAAATAGCTAAAAAGCAAGCATGTGGGGAAGATTGCAAGTCGTGAATGTAGTTTATTTTTGGCTGCTAATAATAATTGACATTTATAATATAAAACTTACTGGTAGTATCTGTAAGATAAAACGATATCAGGCAATGTCCTAAATAGATGTTATATTAATACATGAGGCCTTTCAGGAAACTTGAATACAGTGGGGTTAAGTATCTTGCCCAACATTTCATACCCAGTTGATAGCAGAGCCAAGATACTGCTAGATGTAGATACCTTCGGGCTTCTGAGTCCGTGCTTTTAGCCATCTTCTGAGTGGCTCAGAGTTGAGTTCATCCCATTAGAATTGTTGCTTTGGTTAAACACATTTGCTGGATTTTCAACCTTCTCACTTCTCAGACTTTACTTAAAATGAGGGACGTGGACACTGAGTTCCAATTCTGTATGAAACACACAAACACAGATATGCAGTTTTCTGTCAGTTTGGTTAGCAGTAGGCCTGCTACTTTATATATGTGTATATAAATATGCATGTATATTTTATGTATATGCATAAATATGTACCTATTTATGTATATGCATATGCACGTGTGTGTATATATACACTATAGAAGAGAAAGACAAGAAGGAAAGAGTAACTTAGCTACATTGCATATGAATAGTATCTGGCTTTTTATATTATGAAACTAAATTGTTTTCACATGTTGGACATTCATTCTATTAAATGCCGTTGGGTTCTGAAACAAGCTCCTCGTGGGTTCTATAATATGGTCTCTTGTGGGGTGTGCCAGACATGGGGGAAAGGATTGTATGTTTTCAGGCCCATCTTGAAAAGAGTTTATAGTATCAACAGTTCCTCTTTCCCATTTTCAGAGCAGAAGGAAATCTAGATTCTCCTTGCAAGACCCAGCTTGTCACATATGCTAGACTAAACATTCAGAAATAAAGGTGAGCCCCAGGGAGAGCACTAAGCTTCCAAAGGCCAATACAAACACCCAGGCTTGATTGCTTCTTTCTGACAGACAACAAAAAAGATACCATTCTCCAAAAAGGAGAACTTACTTATTTGGGATGTCGCCTATATATCTATCTTTCCTTCCTCTCCTTCCTTCCTCCCTCTCTCCCTCTCTCCCTCCTCCCTCTCTCCCTTCTCCCTCTCTCCTTCCTCCCTCTCTCCCTCTCTCCCTCTCTCTCTCTCTCTCTTTCTTTTACCAACATTATCTTTCATAATGAACATTTCTGAAGGCTCTTCTACCATTATCTATGGAATTCATAGAGAATGCTCAGAGAAATCATTGAGTCACAGTTTCCTAATAAATGATGCCATTTATGGAGAAGCCATATGGAGTTTCTTTTTTTGGATAACTACTAGAATTTCTCTGGAAAACCAGAGGTATACAGAGCTTCTCCAGGAATAGAATTGGAAACTGTAGAGAGTCCAGCTAATCCTAATCTTTGTTCTTCTCTTCTCTGCTTACTTCTAAATCTGTACCACACTCTTATTTGAACAAGCTGCTTTTTCCCCTGTTGCTTCCTTCACACACATAGCGCATCTTTACTATATTAAATTGCCTCTATTCAGCAGGTAAAAACAAAAACAAAAAAAAAAAAAAAAAAAAAAAAAAAAACAAAAAAATAAGTTCACAGACAGGCTCTCATTCAAAAACCCAGATTTCCCAGAAAGACAGTCTGATTGGCCCAGCTTGCTTGAGGTAGAATGCCAGTGTTTCAGTAATTTCTTGAAGAAGAGTTTTCCACTCCCTCTGCCATCATCACTTGCTCTGAAAGAGAAGGCCTCTCCTCTATTTCTTCAGTTCTGTCCTGGAGCTCCACATCATCATCACCATCATCATCGTCATCACCACCACCACCACCCAGATCATCTCATAAAATCATGTTATGCCCCTCCTCCACACTTGCTGCCCCTGCCCCACTCTCCATGCTAATAGACTGCTATGGCGTAGACATATATGAGGTGCAATAAAGCATAGTGGTGGTGATGGTGATACTAACATCAGGAAAAAGTATATAATACTTTCAGTTAAAGTTGTGAATAATCAATCAGGTGTCTGCTTAGACTAGATTCATGCCCCCCTCAACAGCTACCTAGCTAGCTATCTTACAACAGTCTATGACATATATGAGCTCAGTAAATATTGATAATATGATTGTTTATTTACCCATACAAAGTAGCTTGGGGTATGAGGAGCTCTGTGTGCAAGCTCTGTGTGTGTGTGTTTGTGTGTTGTTTTCCCAATATCCTTTCTTTGTTTTTTCTTCATTTTCTGGGTTTGGTTTGGTTTTGTTTTGCCTACCCCATTTACCATCATTCCAAATGGCTATTTGGGAACATGCCTTGGTGTTTATGCATTTGTGTTCTAAGAGCACAGAGGGTGTGATATTAATATATCAAAAATGATTAATACTATTAACTGGTGCTGCTGGAGAGGATAGTGACAAAGCAATGTCTTTAAGGGAAAATATTTGGGTAAAAGAAGTGAAAAAGAAAATTAAGTGCTTAGGTTAGCCTTTTCTCTCTTGACTAAACATAGTGTCTAGTTTTCTGTCCTCATTGCTTTACGTGGCTGCTCTCTCTCCTGAAGTATCTGCGACTACCAAAATCTGACATAATATATACCGTTTTTATTATATATGATTACCTTTATGAATATTTCCTCAGTCCTCCCCTACTTGGTCCTGATTATGTCTTCTTACACAACACTAGGTTGTCAGCCCTATGAGAGCTGCTGGACAATTTTCACTTGACCTGATGTTCAGAATTTGAATACCTACCTCTGTGAATTAGGAAGTCTGTGCAGGGATCCCTGGGTGGCGCAGTGGTTTGGCGCCTGCCTTTGGCCCAGGGCACGATCCTGAAGACCCGGGATCGAGTCCCACGTCGGGCTCCCGGTGCATGGAGCCTGCTTCTCCCTCTGCCTATGTCTCTGCCTCTCTCTGTGACTATCATAACTAAATTAAAAAATTAAAAAAAAAAAAAAAAAAAAAAAGGAAGTCTGTGCATAGCATGGTTTTGGGCATGAGGCATGTGGTATTGAACAAAGCAGATATCAAAGCCCTTTTAGAACTTACAACATAGGAATGAATATGGCTCATAAGCAAAAAACAAATAAAAAGAACATGGATCATTCATTGATCTGTTAAGAGTGTGCCAAGTGGTATGAAGTCAAGGCTCAAGAGAAATTCTCATAGCACATACGAAGGTGTATTAATTTAACTCAGCAAGTCAAAGAAATTGACTGCAAATACTATTTAAGTCAAGACCACAGGAACGAGTACATGTTACCATTTAAAGCAGTAAAAGAGAACCAACTTGAGGGGAGGAAAAAAATGTGCAAATGTGCTAAGTTTTGTTTATTTATATACAGACATGAATTGAGTTCCCACTTGATGCTGAGCCCTATTAGACATAGAGACTAAAACAAGACCAAGCTATGAAATTCCCAGCTCCTTTAAAGCTTAAATTCTGGCGGGGAGGGGCACTTGGATGGCTCAGTTGGCTGGGCGATTGCTTCGCTCAGGTCATGATCCCAGGGTCCTGGGATTGAGCCCCACATCAGGCTTCCTTGCCGGTGGGGCGCCTGCTTCTCCCTCTCTCTCTCTCTGCTGTTTCCCCTGCTTGTGCTCGTTCTTGTACTTTCTCTGTCAAATAAATAAAATATTTTTAAAAATTCTGGTGGGGAACACAGAGAGTAGACCATAAAATGTGAGCAAATCATGCTCTTTTGGTCATTGCCATGTATAATAAGGGAAGTTTTCATTAGCTCCATGTGATAGGTAATATCAAGAGGAAGAAGGAAGAAGCAATGTGAGACAAGTAGGTCTGGAAAAATGTCTCAGGGGAGACAAATGTGGGCTCAGAGGAGTGTAAGCAGACTGCATGCATGTGAACCTGGGAGAGGAACAGTAGTATGGTCAGAGGGGAGAACCTTAGAGTCAGAGAGGTGCAAGATTTATCTGGAGACGCGGGTGCCTGGGTGGCTTAGTCGGTTAGGCATCCGGCTCTCGATCTCTGCTCAGGTCTTGTTTTTGGGGTCCTGAACCACATTGGGCTCCATGCCAGCCATGGAAGCTACTTAAGGAAAAAAAAAAGATTCATCTGGAGATGTAGGTGAGAGCAGAAGCTGCAGACCTTTTGGGAACTAGTGAATTTAGAAATATTATCTTAAGGATGATAAGCGACTATTAAAAGCCATTAAACAGGGCTATCACATGATCACATTTGCATCTCAGAAAGTAAATAAAGAAGATTTTTTTTTTTTTTGTAGAGCAGGAATGGATGTTAAACTCTTTCCTATACCACTAATGGGAGCGTGCCTACTAGACACTGATGGTCTATAGACTACTTAAGCTGAATGTGCATATAACCAGGTGATTCATTAATTTCATCCCGAGGCTTATTACCTAGCCAGAAACATGCAGAGATGCACAAAAAGAGATGTGCAAGAAATTTATAGCAACATTATTTGTACTACCTCCAATCTGAAAACAAACCCAATGCACATCAAAAGTAGCTCAGGTAATTAATTGTGGTATAATCATGTAATGGAATATTTTGCAGCAACGAAAATCAACAAATTACCAACCACTATATACAACACTGAGGAATCTGACCCCCCAAGAAAGCACTAAACAAAAGAACTGAGACATGCAAAAGCACATATAATTCCATTTATATAAAAAAAATTGAATCCATATCTACATGTTTGAATTCAGAATTATCTTTGGGATAAAGAATGGAAAGTTTTGTGCAGGTGGCTTCTGGGTATTGGTCATATTCCATTTCTTGGTGTTGGAGAAACTGTTATATGTGTAAGTTCACATTGTAATAATTCACTGAATTATACAGTTGCTCTTTGTGCTTTTTAATTACATTTTTTTCTAATTCAACTTAAAAGCTTAATGACACAAACAAAAAAAAGATGGTACAGGTGATAACAATAGTCCAGGTGAGGACCTATTATAACCCAGACCAGAGGGTGTAATGATAAATAAGTAGGTTAAAATGATATTAATGTGGAAGTGAAAAATCTTAGTGATTGATCAGTGAGGAATCAAGAAGAATCAGGTAATTTTCACAATTTTGGCTTAAACTTATGCTTCCTTCCTTTTCTGCAAGCTTCTGAAAGGTGCATCTCTAGCTTGTTCCTACTATCCTCAGGGTGCCCAGCACGACGATTGGCATGGACTAAATGTGCAGTAAATGTTGAATAATAAATAGACACCACACATTCCAGTGAGGTGGGGGGCACTTGGTATCAGGGGATAAAGAGGAGGAAGAAAGCAGGGCGTTAAGCTGTGGCACTGCTGGTTGTTATTTCAACCACAGAGAAAATGAATGAAAACTTGTTTGGAGCAGCCACGTCAGTGACCCCCTACATCTCATGGACACAGCAGAGAGTCCCTCCACGGGGCGGAGACCACCTCTTGACAGTCAGCAGTGATCCTAAGCCTTTTAAAGTTTTCTTTAACCAAGATGAAGTAAAAATAGCAGCATATTATTCTAAGTCTGACTGATGGGAACAGTTGCATAAAGGTTTCTTGTTAAGCGTGTCAAATATTACCCTTTGTGTGACTTTGATTTAGTTTGCGAGTCTGATTAAATTCCATTCACCAGCAGAGGAAGCGATTAGTATTTGTATGTCTGAAGCTGCTTTGAGTCTGGCCATCCTAGACAATGTGGATATTTCTGGAGAGAGACAAATAGGAAGGCCAGGGTTTAACCACCAAGAACAAATAGAAATTGGGTTGCAACACGGAGCGCCGTCAGGTTCAGTAGCACCGCATGCATCTGAGCTGTTCCACGTTGCCCCCTTTTCTCCCCCTGCCTCTATAGAGCTTCTAATGGTCAGTTCTCAAAAACAGTTTGTTTTTCCTTTATGGCTAGTGGAAGTCTTTCTGCAATGTATTAGATGCTTAATCGCTTTTCTAGAACCCAAGGGCTTCAAAAAAATGAACTGTTTGCTTAAGATGAAAAAAATTGGAGGGTCTTGATTCTAAACAACAATTTTCCAGCCTAGAGCAGTAATGCCATGGGATTTTGAGTGAGGCCAACAAGGTTTTACATGTCCATACTTTGCCTTCTAATGGACACGTGGACTTGTGGACATGTGACACCAGCAAAGGGATTTGCCTTTAAGGGCCTTGTTTTCCTCAAATGTCGACTTGTGAGAATAGTACACACCTAACGTTTTTTTCCATGTCCCAGTATTGAAATAATGTAACCCCTGAAATGATCCCTGGCACTACACATCTACTAGCTTCCTCTGCCCTCTCCTGGTATTGGATCCTGAGTCACATATATGGGCAGTTAGGTTGTCTCCTACATCAAAAAGTTCTAATTCGTTTCACTTTAGGAATGTTAAAGTTAATTTTAATGTATTGTGTCCAGTTATCATTTTCTTTTCATCAAGTATCAGTCTTATTACTGCGTTTCGATGACTGGTGGGATTCCCATTTGTTGTTCTCCAATCTTCTGTGAAATCAGGTGCTTTACAGGAACTGTGTGTAAAGTAAGAGTGGAGTCTGGCCTCGTGCCTGAGGTGCCTCACAAGTGCTTGCTTGGACTCTTCCAGCTGTTCGTTTTGGCTATTTCTCATTGTTGCTCAGAGCTGAAATCTGCCTCCTCAAGGATTCTTATCAAATAAAGGAGGTATTATTGATAAGTTTTGGAAATTTTTCCTTGAGTCACATGCATGAGGGACTTTAGAAAACCTACACAAATGTGTGTTAAAAGGGAAGCACAAATATCCTGAAAAGAAAGGTTGGGCATGTTTGGGGGTGATGGACGCTCTGCTATACTCAACCGAGGGATACACCAAGGTTACGAATAAGTTCACCTACCAACTTGATAAGAGGGCAAGAGATTGAAACCAGTTTTACAGTCAGGGAGAATGAGCCCACAACAGGTAGTTCAATAGAAGAATTTAATTGGGGCCCTAGAAACAAAGATGTTGGAAAAGCTAAAAGGCCAAAAGGGCAGCAGGAGTTGGGGTGGGAGGAAGACATTGAGGAAATCTGAATAGTAGCAACAGCTAGTAGCTGCTCCACCCCAGGAATAAAGGAATGAATGCCGTGTTCTGGAGCCCATGATACGATTCCACCTAATGGAAGCTTGAAATCTCAGTTCTAGGAGCTCCCTGTCTGGGAGGATTTTGAATAATGGAAAATATATTCCCATCCCCAGGAATACCTCCTAAAGCACAGAGAGGAGAGAAGTAGGCTATCCTCTTCCCTTATCCCACCCTCCAGGTTCCTCTCAGGGCATCCGTTGCATGCACAGAACCAGATGTTCGCTTGGTGAATGTATTTTGCGGGTATCATAGCGGATGATAAATGAGCAGAGAAAAATGAGCAGATCTGAGAGCAAATACGTGAATGGTCATCTGCCTGGTGGAAGATAATCAGTCGTGATCAAGGGGCAGCATTTAGGCAAATTCTTGTGAGAACTATGTTTAGATGACCCTGCATGTCAGGGAACTGCGGCGGCAGAGGAGAAAGGAGAGTTGTCTCAATGATGCCCCACAAGTGGAATACTACAGGGGCTTTGGATTCCCATCTTGTATACACGTTATTTTTCATCCTCTTGATGTGGTCAGAGCTCAACTCAGGAGGACAGGAACTGTGCTTATGACCTTAGTTCTATGAATGGATTGATGCTAAGGTCTCCTTGTCTGAGGATGCGCCGTGAGATGAGCGTCTGTTGGTCTACAGCCTCTTTCCTTTCAGATTCCCGATCTCTAGAGGATGGGTAAAGCCACAAATCTGGCACAGCACCCAGGAAAAGCAATTAGTTCATTTAAGACACATTTAAATATGTTGAATAAACAATTTTGTGTCTTTTATAGGGCCTATTACACTTGAGCTTGAGAAGTACTTATTAATAATTTTTGGTTAATACCTACTTGAAGCACTCTAAATTAGCATTTCCAAACAAGGCTGAGTCCAAGGGGTTGGCAGGCAAATGACAAGGAAAGCTGAATCTCAACATCCCTTTAGAAAGTTGAGGTTTATAGAGGGTTGGCTTTGGCATCTACACTGGAAACTTATATTTGGATAACCGTCTAATACTAAGCCAGTTCTGACTTTGCCCAGGATTTGGATATGAGATACTAAATTAGCATGATATTGTTGGAGAGAAATCTATCTGGGCTAGGAGTCAGAAGATACAGATTAGGCGCCAAACGTGCCTTTACTAGCTATGTGGCCTTAAGCATGCCACTTAACACTGCTGAGGCTTGGAAGGCAGAGAAGCCAGGGTGTGTGGATATGTGGATAGTGGTGGGAGGTGTGAGGGGGGTAGATTTACTGGGGGCAATAAACAAAAGTCTTCTTCTATATAGTAGAAAAAATATATATAGTGGATATTAACCCTTCTGGCCCTGGAAGACACATATAAGGGGCACAGAGATATGCATTAAAATAAAGCACTTGCTGCAACTAGTTAGTACATCAGCTTGATCATGTTAGAATTGGTCTTGACTCTTTTCTCCTTTGGGGACAACGTTAGCTGGTAAGCAGATTTTACAACATAGTGATTAAGCTTATAGTCTCAGGACTCAGATGCAGATAGTCACAAATCCAGGTTCACAACTAAGAGACCTTACGTAAGTTACGAAACATCGTGAGGCCTCTGTTTCCACATCTGTAAAATATGAAGAGTGATAGCCACTACCTCAGTTTTGTCTGCGTGGCATGAGGAGGAAAATGCATTAAAGCTCTTAGAACAGCACCTAACCCAAAGCCTCAGTCATTTCCGGATGTTATTATAGTTGTGAATTATTAATATTTTAATCAATGTATTTATTTCTGTCCAGCTCATGGTCTCTAACCATCTAGCCATCTCCTGTATGATGCTTTCACCTGGACTATATTTCTAGCTATTGGATGCTTTCCTAAGTACCATACATGAAATACAGTAAGTCCTTGGGAGCCTCTCTTAAGGCCAATCTCCATGCAGGTCCTAGCAATTTTTACCTCCTTTCCAGATATCCAAGCTCAGTTTCTCACAAGGAGCTATCAAGAAAAGGATCCATGGCAATATAGATGTAACATGAAGGAATTTTCAGGAAAACACAGTAGGAGAGCAGGGAGTGGCAACAAAGAGATCACACAATGATGCAGCCCCCCCCCCACCAAAAAAAAAAAATCCCAGGGAGGGATTTTTGCCTCAGTCCCACATGAAGGCTCTAGAGACAGCATGGATTACACACAAGTGTACACATAAACTGCCTCCCTGGAAAAATTGGAATTACCCCAAATAGATGGCATGATAACTGGCTGTATTCAACGTTTATTGGTTGAAGGTTTCCCCGGGCACTTGAAATTCTCCCTGTACTTAGACAAGATAACTAGTGGCAGCCTAAGGGCAAGCTTCCTACCAAGAAGTAGAAATGTTAGCTGTTATTGGTGAAAGCACACTTGGAATTGATATAGAAAAGTAAATCTTAAGCATTCTCACCATATGCACATACACACAAACTTAACTACGTGAGATGATGGGTGTGTTAATTATCTTGGTCTTGGTAATCATCCCACAATGTATAGGTATATCTAATCATCACCCTGTACACTTTACATATGCACAATTATATTGTTCAATTATTCTTAAATAAAGTTTTAAAAAGGGGGAGGGTAGAGGGATCTATTGGAACTATGGCAGCATCTTTGATAGCAATAATGCTAATATTAAATAGTTACCCTGACCATAGCACTTTGCCCTTTATACTTTCAACTTCATCTCATGTAGCTGAGTAAAGATTATTATTCTGCACTGACATGATGAAGAGAGTCTCATCTAACATATGTGAATATGCACACACACAGAAAAAAATTCT
Organism: Vulpes vulpes; assembly: GCF_048418805.1. NCBI lineage: Eukaryota > Metazoa > Chordata > Mammalia > Carnivora > Canidae > Vulpes > Vulpes vulpes. Next base: position 185,843,304 of record NC_132791.1, on the reverse strand, counting down.
ATAAATTTATGTTTAATAATCCATGATATTTGGTCTTTCCATTAAAGCAAGTCATTTAGAGGGATTCATACAAATTTGTGTGTGTGTGTGTGTGTGTGTGTCACAAGGTGACAGGTAAGCTGTCAGCTCTGGGCATGGCCTGTGGACACAGAATGTGGCCAGTGACTGCAGGGTTAGGCTGCATAATAGGGCAGCGCATAAGGAAGCTCACTGGGGCTGCAGAGCCAAGCTAGACCTCCAGTCCCACTCTACCAATGATAAATGTGTCGTGATCTCCATCAGCCCTAGGCCTGTGTTTGCCCCTCTGTTGGTGTTGAGCTTGGGCAGAGCAACATGCTGTCATTTACGGCCCCTCTTAACCTCTGGGTAAAAGGACTAGCCCAGTCTCATGAACTCCAGCTTGAAAGATGCTAATAGATTATAACAAATATTCAAAGTTTTTCTGAATTCTTACAGCCAGGACTTCTAACCAGAAGTTCAAATTTCCAGATAATTTTTTACAGTGACAACTGATATTCCATGAAGGTGATAGAACGTTGCTGAAAAGATCACATTTTGAAATCAGTAAGACACAGGGCACCTGGGTTATGATCTCGGGGTCATGATCTCAGGTCCAGAGATTAAGCCCTGTGTCGGGCTCCATTCTGCGTGTAGACCCTGCATAAGTTTCTCTCTCTCTCGGGGCACCTGGGTAGCTCAGTGGTTGAGAATCTGCCTTCAGCTCAGGTCATGATCCTGGGATCCTGGGATCGAGTCCTGCATCAGGCTCCTCACCTGCTTCTCCCTCTGCCTGTGTCTCTGGCTCTTTCTCTGTGTCTCTCAGAACAAATAAATAAAATCTTTAAAAAAAAAAAAAAAAAAAAAAGCAAAAGAGCAAAGAAAAAGGCTTTGAGAAAATGTATTTTTTTTAAACTTTTATTTATTTATGATAGTCACAGAGAGAGAGAGAGAGAGAGAGAGAGTTAGAGACATAGGCAGAGGGAGAAGCAGGCTCCATGCACCAGGAGCCCGATGTGGGATTCGATCCCGGGTCTCCAGGATCGTGCCCTGGGCCAAAGGCAGGCGCCAAACCTCTGCGCCACCCAGGGATCCCTAGAGAAAATGTATTTTTATTTTAAATATTTAAGTCCCTGCTGAGTCATGACAGCTCAGTCATCAGAAGTTTGCAAAGACGGGTTGCATAGAAAAATCCCAAAGGAGTGAAAAGAGAGTGCTTGTGTCTCCTCTGAGGCAAAGACACACACTTTGCTAACATTATAGTGCCTGCTAGTTGCTATAATGGTGTCTATTAGAACCTCTTCTCCATAATACCTCAGCCACTGTTGATTTGCAATTACACATGTAAACAGCTGAGTCGAGAATACCTGGATTTCTGCCATATGTTCCTCTGTCTCCAGTTCCTGCCGAACGGTTGAGTCTCTCACAGCAAGGAATGGATCAAAATTGGACGTGGATATAATGGGCTTTGGAGTTCCCCATTTATCAGTTGCTAGAATGAGGAAAGAGTTGGGAAACACCTAAATTTCTGATGTCGTCGTTTCTGGCATGAACATAAAATGGACTGTTGTAACCAGGGTCATATGTAGCTCCGTTAGCCATCAACCATCACCTTCTCTCATGGGAAAGAGAACCAGACAGTAGGATCTTGCTCCCTGACTCCTGGAACCCCAGCCTGCCTTTCTTTTCATCTGAGTTAAGATGTTTTGGTTGCCTGGATACAGCTGAGCTTGTGAAAAAATGTCACTGAGCTGCTGTCATGATGGCCATTTTATTACCATGATTTATAAATGGATTATCTGTGAAAATGGCTCTGGTTTTAATCATGCCCCCTGCAGGATAAGGTCTGTTCCCATTGGCTTGTTTCAGTGACAGATCGAGCTATCCTGATATTTTACAGCAGTTGACAGCTGCTTTACTGCAAGTGATATCCATCCTCCAGAAAGAATTAGTTAACTTCCCATAGCATTAGCCTCGGCATGTGTATTCTCTCCACCCCTTCAATCCTATTCTTTCGGAGCATCAAGCTCACCTTAGTTTTCCATTCCATTTTTCTCTTACTCAATTTCAAGAAGGAAGCAAACAACAACAGCAAAGTGTTTCCACAGTGTTTCACATATGGGAATCAGTCTTTGATGTTTTATAGCAAAGGGATTTCAAGTGGAGAATGGGGGAATAAGCACAATTTCCTCTTTTTTGTGCTTCAGCAAGAGGAGGTGCACCTGGAATCTATCATATTATTGCCATTAATTCATTGAGTCTCTATCACATGCTGATATCATTGCCTGTATTGATTCTAGTTCTCAAGACAGTCTTGTTGTTTTTGAGAACTAGAGAAAAAAGAATCATCTTCCCCACTCACAGTCACCAAGATTTGCTTGGTTAAGTGACATAGTTAAGTGACAGGAGTGAGCATCCAATCAGGTTTCTAGGATCCAAACCTTCACTTATTTTCATGATTCTAATTTTTGCTAATGTTTGTTCCATAGAGTACTAGCCCTATATGACCCCCAAACCTCTACCTCCCCCCACACCCTCTTAAAAAAGGTAAGTAAGGAAAGAAGTGAGGGAGGGAAGGAAAGAGGGAGGGAGGGGGGAAGAGAAGGGAAGGGAAGGGAAGGGAAGGGAAGGGAAGGGAAGGGAAGGGAAAGGGAGGGAAGGAAGGAAGGAAGGAAGGAAGGAAGGAAGGAAGGAAGGAAGGAAGGAAATCCTGGGGAAATAGTCTTGAGGAATCACTGTATATACTAATATTCTGGAAGTTCTTGGATGCCCTACTTGTCGTAGATCATTTTCTTTAAGTGAACTTTTTCTAAAACTTAGTCCACTGTGAGATATTTGTTTAACACCAGCTAGCAGAATCTTATGGATAAGATTTTATGAAAATCTCCACTAGATTATGTTTCAGTATCTATATGTATGAATTTTTTTAATTTACTTATATTTTTGTAAGTTTGATAATTTTATAATACCAGTAAAATACCTTAACTCTAGCATTTTTTCTTTCTTCCTCTTGAATACTCTTCTTTCTCTCTTCAGCTCCTTATCCTGTTGCTCCTCCTCCTCCTTATGTCTCCTATCATCATCTTCTATTTTTCTTCATCATTGTCATGACTTGTAGTTGAGCACCAATGCCATGTGACTACCATGCTTTTCCTCATGTCGTGGAAGTGACTGTAGAGTAGAGTGATTAAGATCACTCTTAATAAAGATCAGAGGGATTATATATTATCCCAGGATCACAGAGCTAGAAAGTGGCTGAGCAGAAAGTAAACCCTTGAATTACTTTTGAATCTTGGCCACAGAATCCCAAGAAACTGGGCCTATACATTATTTAGTCCTTCCATCCTTTGCTCTTAGAAAATTGAGTCTTTGAGGATTCAAGAGCTGCAACCCAAATGTCAGAGCAAAACAGCAATAGAGTAATGAATAGAACCCAGGCCTTCTGATCATCAGGGCAAATGTGATTCTAGAAGGAACTTAGTGACACTCCTGGCAACATATCAAATAGATTTTCCACCACCTCCTTCTCATTTTAAGAGTTCAAATATGTGAATCAAGTCATCTACCATGTCATATGGTTGGCACTCTAATGGGTTTTATAGCTAAATGGAAACTCCACTTTTAATTAACTAACAGTGATTAGCATATCAGTTACTCTAACTCATTATAAACAAATTGGACCAAAAACCTGACCATATGAGCATGAAATAAGCACTATTAAATTTCTATTTAGATAGAGATTCAACCAAACTGCTAGTTCCACTATCAAAAAGCAAAATTATACTTTACTAAGATTTAGCTTGGGATCAGTATTAAAAACTGCCTCTAGCTTTTTCTTAGGATATTCTTTTCATCTCAGTGGAATTGTCTGATCACCTGAATGAAAATTAAATAAAACAAAAATGAACCTTACGTTCAAGATTTTGTCAGACATAAAAAAATTTAATACATCTTAAAATGTGAACATTTGTAAGATTTAAGATTTCCTTTAGGAACCAAAAAGAGAATATAGTCATGCTGCTTTTTATGAAACACAGATATACACAAATCTGACCTACATTGAGATATGTTTATTTTAATTTATTAATACTCAATTTTTAGAGGAGTGTAAGTATGTTTTTACACACAGTAATGTTCTTTAGCATCACAGAATTAGTGGGTTATTAACTGTGCCTGCTGCTGAAGATCAGTAGAAAGGACAGAAAACGCCTAGGCCACCCAGATGATGGATGATAAGCCAAAAAAAAAAAAAAATCCAGATTTAAAAATATAGCCTGATGACAGCCAAAAGGAGCCAAAATTTGATTTACTATGTAGAAGGAGATATAGTAAAGGAAAGAGAATACATGAATTTTGAAGTCTAGAGATCTGAGTTTAAAACCTATCCTTCCTCTGACTCCTCATCCTTTGGTAAGGTTATTTTCTGGTACCTTTAAATATCACCAACCAAAATTCACAGAGAGTGTAATTCTTGATAATTTTGCCCTGCAAATTAAAGATAATTGAAGATTCTACAAGGAGGTGTACACAGTAGGAATTCAACAAAGAGCATTGTGGTTTATGGTCTTCTCTTTGACATTTGCATGAACATGATACTACAGAGTGTTGGTGTTCGTTCAGAGGCTAGGAGATGAGCAGAGAAGTGTCTATGGGTTGAATGTTTATGCGTCCTCAGAGTTTGGGTTGACTATTGATACCTAAGGAAATCCAAACGTACTTACTCTATTCACGGGCTATAATCTAATTTCTGCTAATCAAATTGAAACCACTGATTATATTTTAAGCTGTTATAATTCCTTGTGAATAAATCTGTGATTGATGAAACCATGCCTGCTACAGATAACAGTCATGGAATAAATTGAGCTAAAAATGAATGGCCCTCAGCAGATTGTCATCTTTGAAAGAGCAAAAGCAGGACAGTTAATGAAAATATCATGAGATGGTTTAAATGTGATATCTTATGTTCTGATTTCTAGATTCCTTACATGTCAAACGACACCAATAAAAACAATAATATATGAACTACATAGATACATACACAAACATCTGTAGAAAGAATGAATTGCCAATAGAGAGCTATTAGGCACTAAATTGAGAAATATGTCTATTTATTATTGTTCTTACAACAATAACACTTGAGCAGGATATCAGGTTAATATCCCTTATCTTCTGTTTGTCAAGATGACAACAATCCATATCAAAGGAGGAAAGTCCTTAACATTAATAAACCAAAAGGAGAAAAGAAAAAATAAAGTGTAAGTCACCAGTAGTAAGTCACTGCTAGTGACTAGGCTTACCGTCATGAAATCTATTTGATCCAAGGCGGTATAAGATGCCAAGTCCATTTATACAGATCCTGACAGTTGGCTCAGAAGTTAACTACCATCATGGATCTCAGACCTGCCTATGGCATTACTGATTCTTGGTATTAAAGTTTATACACACCCACACACATACATACACACAGGCACACAAACTTTACTCAATTTTCATACGGAGTATTATAAGATTGTACTGTAAGTCAATAATTTGATTCACTGGATTTTAAAATCTAAATTAAAACTAGTATCCTTCTAGAAATGACTTCCTTATTTCCAAAGATCATGGTTCTGATACATTAGTGTAATCCTCATGCTTTCATTTGATATCTCTTTCTCTCCATATATAAGTTATCTTATAGCTTCATTAGTTGAAATTAAGATTTTTTCAGCATTTTATGTCATTTTGTACTTTTTTTTTTGGTATCTATTCTGTCTCTTTAATTAAGAGGAAGTTAACCCTTTGGAGAAAAGGAAGTGTGTGTGAGCGCTTACTGAGAATTTGTGACGTGCTAGGCATGGAACAAGATGTGTGACAGTGATGATTTTACTTAATCTTCACAGCCATCCTGTGAGATGGGCATAATTTTCTTCATTTGACAAGTGAGTAACCTGAAGCCCAGAAAGTCTCTCTTGGACCAGTAAGTACTGGCAGAGCTGAGCATCGAACATGAGTTTTAGAGATTACAAACCTCAGAGTTTCCATGCTTGCTCTTCTGGATGTGAGGAATCATAATTTCTTTTCTATTTAACTTGTCAGTCATATAAAATGTCTAACTCAGTTTTTTTTTTCATAAAACCTCAATAAATGCCAGTTAATGGTGACAAAATAGGACTGGGTCAATGAAATCACCATTAAAGCTTGGCTTTGTTTTATTGGTGAAGTTAATGAGAAACTGGAGTGAAAAAAAAAATCAATGTATTGGCTCTTCTCTGAATGAGAAACTCACGTGGAAACTTGGCTGTTATTCAGAGGAGGTTCTTTTACTGGTATGATGTAGGGTCCCTGTGGGGCCTTATTCCTCATTTTATTTCATGACAAACACCTAGCCATCCTGACACCGTCACCAACATATGTTAATAATGCTGAATCTTTCCTCATGTTAAGGTCACTCTACTAAAAGTTGCCAGAAATGCCCTTCTGGTCCAGAAAATCAGTGAACCTAAGTAACTTTAGAGTGCTTCTTGGAAATTTTCTCTCACAGATTCCAGTCATTAGAAAACTGACTCTCCTGTGTTATTACCAGAGATATTTGTTGTCAAAACGATCAACACGTTGAATGTCCCTGCTTGTGATTTATTTTGAAAGATGAGACATTATTGTAGAAACTACTGCAAGTGTCACACAAGCTGATAGTTTAATCATAAACACACACACACACACACACACACACACACACAGATGCATGTTTCTTTACTGACGCCACTTGAAATGTCCTAGGTTTAACCATGTTAAAAATTTTTTAAGCAGTAAAACTTCTTTTCAAACTCATTAAAATTGCAAAAGGAATGCATGGAAAAGGTATCTTTGTACATAGGATTTTCTTCTATTCTTGGCATAAGCCTGAATTCTCACAAAGTCAATATAATTGCACAGAAAGGACATATGAATGTACGCAGCTATGATTATCCACTAGGTTTGAGATTTCTAAACAACCCATGCATAGATCTTTATGTAGCAACATGGAGCAGGGAGTTATTTCCTACAATGAAATGGAAAGATGGGGACAAGTTAATCATCAAAAGGAACAAAGAGTAAATTGAGAAATTTCAGCTTCTCTTAGGACTCAGGCACTTTTGGTGCATGTGCTCGGCAAAGGTTAGCAATATGTAAACCTACCTGAGCCCACTGTCTTAGTTCAGCATTGAAAGTTTCCAGATAACCCCCGCATGTTAGCCTGAAAGTCATCTTTATCTCTTCTCTTTGCAGTTTTGAGTAGTCTAGCAGTATAGGAGTGTGCTGTGGCGGCTTGAAGCTCTACAGAGCTCAGCCTCTGAAGTCAGACCAAACTTTATTATATCCTCCAGCTACTTGCCAATATTTTTTACTGTTGACTTTTAACAATGTCTCCTTCTCAGAAAAAAAAGTCCAAAATATTCCCCCTTGCCTGCAAATTAACTATAGATGAAACTCCAAACTCATTTTACATCTGGATCCTAATTTTTTGTTTTGTTTTATGATAGAGATGAATAATGATCGTTACTTCACGAATTTATTTAGAAATTGAATTATAACATCAATGTAAAGCTTTTACCATAGACTTCAGTTTTGAGCAAGAATTCCTTAATATTAAGAGGTACCAATAGTAGAACTAGTAATAGAGTACTGGTAGTAATATCAATATATTGTTGTTATAACTGCTGTTATTGTTCTTCATTTATGAATAACCCTGGCTGTACTGATAGTTTCCAACAGAAGGAAGGAATTGAGCATAGATGGTCCTGGCCAATTAGAACAGCACAGTGTTTCACTTCAAATGGGCATTGAATACAGAAAGGCCTTGGAACTGAGAGAAAGGTTGGGGACCTTCATGTTCAATGCTAATATGTCCCCATAATAGACTGTTTTGCTGGTTTAGACCCATGTATATTAGATAGCTTTCATCAGTTCTCAACTGACATTGTGCAAAGGTTTCCAGAGACTAGTTTGGATTGTACTTTTAAGAACCCAGGTGGATTCTCTTTAAGAAATAGTTTTTGTTTTTGTTTTTTTCAAATAAATCTATGTAAGAACGAGGCAAAAAAAAAAAGAAAGAAAGAAAGAAAGAAAGAAAAAGAAAGAAAGAAAGAAAGGAGATGCTTACCAAGTAAAGGTAAGAGAGTATGAGATGGAGAGTTTAGAGGACACCAATCAATACATTAAATGGTGCCCATAGTGGGGCAATTGAAATTGTAAAGGATTAAAACATTTGTGCCATTGGAAGAATATTTAGAGGCCTGTGGGTGTTTCATTTGTTGATGGAAAACCAGAGACGGAAAAAGAGCTGGCTACACCTATGTACGACTTCAGTAAACTCAATCATAGTTGATATTAACCTGGCAGGCAGATTAAGAAGCAAGAAAAATTAATTTGGTCTAACATAAGAAATAAAGCTTTAATAGAAATACTTATCCATAGATGTAATGTCCTCAGAAGCATAAAGCCTCCATCAACAGAGTTATTCTACAAGTATAATATTCATTGTTTATAAATAATCTGAGGGAGAAAAAAATATATATATGGCAGGGAGAAGCAAACTTTCAATCTAAGATGTCCTTGAATGCAGGCCTGATGGGTTTGGATCTGAGGAGTGCTAGTCAAGTCTCCCTGGCAATCATAGTAGATTCTTGTGTTGTAATTTTCCAATGAGATCAACTGGAACTGCGCTTTCAAATTCTAAATATAATTTTAGACTCATAGACTTTTGAAGCTGGAAGGAACCTTAAAAATAATCTAGGCCAGTTTCCATAGAGAGGTTTTGCCAACATGGCTATCTGGGACAGGAAGTTGAAAGGGAGCCGGAGGGGCAGCTGGATGGCTAAATCGGTTAAGTGTCTGCCTTTGGCTCAGGTCATGATCCCAGGGTCCTGATATTGAACCCCATATCGGGCTCCCCACTCAGAAAGGAGCTTGCTTCTCCCCCCACCCTTGTGCTCACTCTCTTTCTCTCTGTGAGAAAGAAAGAAGAAAAGAAAGAAGAAAGAAAGAAAGAAAGAAAGAAAGAAAGAAAGAAAGAAAGAAAGAAAGAAAGAAAAAAGAAAAAGAAAGAAAGAAAGAAAGAAAGAAAGAAAGAAAGAAAGAAAGAAAGAAAGAAAGAGGGAGGAGGGAGGGAGGGAGGGAGACAGTCCTGGTTCTGTAGAGAGGGAGCCTGATCCTGCAGGAGAGAGTGTCTGCTCCATTGATAATGTCCGCTGTGGACTAAGGTTGAGACAAGCAGGATGAGTGAAATGTTCAAGTGCATGTAGCATCCTTGCCCAGTCTGTGCTGCTTCCTCACCTCGTAACTGAGGCTCAGAAAGTGCTGGAGAATTCCCCAATAGCAATGACTAAATCATAGAAGAAGGCATCCAGTTTTAGCAGGTATCAATAAATTGACACTATGCAGCATTTCTGTCTACCTTTTATTGGCCTTTTTCAAGCGTGCGTACCCCACAGAGACAGGACCTGACACGAGAGCCCTAATTGTATGTGTTTGCATGAATCTCTAGTAACAACACTCTCTTGGCACTAATGATGTGTCCAGCATGGTGCTAAGTATTTTCCTCTACTCATTTGATCCTATCCTCATAACCAGCTTTCTGAAGTCCATTTCCATCTTGATGACTC